>NC_091212.1:6085004-6140004 GCF_040958095.1 Procambarus clarkii | reverse complement strand
AGATTTACTGGGCGCAATTCCTTAACTGTAGCCTCTGTTTAACGCAACAGTAAAATGTGTACTTGGATGAAAAAACGATTCTTCGCGGCAGGGGATCGTATTCCAGGGACCATAGGATTAAGGACTTGCCCGAAACGCTACGCGTACTAGTGGCTGTACAAGAATGTAACAACTCTTGTACAGCCTTGTACAAGAGTTGTACAAGAGTTGTACAAGAGCTCTTGTAAAAAAAAAGAAAAAAAAAAAAACAGCTACTATATCACCTAACATCTACGTCAGCAGTGTAACAGCTTCAACAGTACACTGTTACACTGATACACAGCCCCCCTCCCCCCCCCCCTCCCCCTCAAGACCAACATGCAGGCACTGTATGTACCCCCCCCCCGCCGCCCCCCCCACCCCCCATCGTCCAGAGTGCCAGTGCCAGTGCCAGGGGTTCCAAGTACAGTCGAACTGTAATTCCTGTACTGACAGCAAAATGGCGTCGACATATAGTGACGTCTTAAGCAACGTTCAGACACCGCCTAGACTATCCTGGCTAGGGCTAGACTATCCTGGCTAGAGCTAGACTATCCTGGCTAGGGCTAGACTATCCTGGCTAGAGCTAGACTATCCTGGCTAGGGCTAGACTATCCTGGCTAGAGCTAGACTATCCTGGCTAGGGCTAGACTATCCTGGCTAGAGCTAGACTATCCTGGCTAGGGCTAGACTATCCTGGCTAGAGCTAGACTATCCTGGCTAGGGCTAGACTATCCTGGCTAGAGCTAGACTATCCTGGCTAGGGCTAGACTATCCTGGCTAGAGCTAGACTATCATGGCTAGAGCTAGACTATCCTGGCTAGAGCTAGACTATCCTGGCTAGAGCTAGACTATCCTGGCTAGAGCTAGACTATCCTGGCTAGAGCTAGACTATCCTGTCTAGGGCTAGACTATCCTGGCTAGAGCTAGACTATCATGGCTAGAGCTAGACTATCCTGGCTAGGGCTAGACTATCCTGGCTAGGGCTAGACTATCCTGGCTAGAGCTAGACTATCCTGGCTAGAGCTAGACTATCCTGGCTAGGGCTAGACTATCCTGGCTAGGGCTAGACTATCCTGGCTAGGGCTAGACTATCCTGGCTAGAGCTAGACTATCCTGGCTAGGGCTAGACTATCCTGGCTAGAGCTAGACTATCATGGCTAGAGCTAGACTATCCTGGCTAGGGCTAGACTATCCTGGCTAGGGCTAGACTATCCTGGCTAGAGCTAGACTATCCTGGCTAGGGCTAGACTATCCTGGCTAGGGCTAGACTATCCTGGCTAGAGCTAGACTATCCTGGCTAGAGCTAGACTATCCTGGCTAGAGCTAGACTATCCTGGCTAGGGCTAGACTATCCTGGCTAGAGCTAGACTATCATGGCTAGAGCTAGACTATCCTGGCTAGGGCTAGACTATCCTGGCTAGGGCTAGACTATCCTGGCTAGAGCTAGACTATCCTGGCTAGAGCTAGACTATCCTGGCTAGGGCTAGACTATCCTGGCTAGGGCTAGACTATCCTGGCTAGGGCTAGACTATCCTGGCTAGAGCTAGACTATCCTGGCTAGGGCTAGACTATCCTGGCTAGAGCTAGACTATCCTGGCTAGGGCTAGACTATCCTGGCTAGGGCTAGACTATCCTGGCTAGAGCTAGACTATCATGGCTAGAGCTAGACTATCCTGGCTAGAGCTAGACTATCCTGGCTAGGGCTAGACTATCCTGACTAGAGCTAGACTATCCTGGCTAGAGCTAGACTATCCTGGCTAGAGCTGAGGGTCGAGCCGCTCCCCTCAGCGGCCGCCAAACATGCCCTTACTCCTCCTTGCCTCGCTCCTCTATCCTCTATCCTCATCCTCTATCCCCATCCTCCTCCTCCCCCTTCTTCCTCCATTCTCTTCCTCCACTTCTCCTCTCCACTACGTGATGTAAATTAAATTTCAGATCAATTTGTCATCTCCTCCTCGGCTTTCAGTCGCTATTCCAGCACCATGCTGGACCAGTGCCAGGGTCACCATGCAGGACCAGTGCCAGGGTCACCATGCTGGACCAGTGCCAGGGTCACCATGCTGGGCCAGTGCCAGGGTCACCATGCTGGACCAGTGCCAGGGTCACCATGCAGGACCAGTGCCAGGGTCACCATGCTGGACCAGTGCCAGGGTCACCATGCTGGACCAGTGCCAGGGTCACCATGCTGGACCAGTGCCAGGGTCACCATGCTGGACCAGTGCCAGGGTCACCATGCTGGACCAGTGCCAGGGTCACCATGCTGGACCAGTGCCAGGGTCACCATGCTGGACCAGTGCCAGGGTCACCATGCAGGACCAGTGCCAGGGTCACCATGCAGGACCAGTACCAGGGTCACCATGCTGGACCAGTGCCAGGGTCACCATGCTGGACCAGTGCCAGGGTCACCATGCTGGACCAGTGCCAGGGTCACCATGCTGGACCAGTGCCAGGGTCACCATGCAGGACCAGTGCCAGGGTCACCATGCAGGACCAGTACCAGGGTCACCATGCTGGACCAGTGCCAGGGTCACCATGCAGGACCAGTGCCAGGGTCACCATGCAGGACCAGTGCCAGGGTCACCATGCTGGACCAGTGCCAGGGTCACCATGCTGGACCAGTGCCAGGGTCACCATGCAGGACCAGTGCCACGGTCACCATGCAGGACCAGTGCCAGGGTCACCATGCTGGACCAGTGCCAGGGGTCACAATGCTGGACCAGTGCCAGGGTCACCATGCTGGACCAGTACCAGGGTCACCATGCTGGACCAGTGCCAGGGTCACCATGCTGGACCAGTGCCAGGGTCACCAGCACCATGCAGGACCAGTGCCAGGGTCACCATGCAGGACCAGTGCCAGGGTCACTATGCTGGACCAGTGCCAGGGTCACCATGCTGGACCAGTGCCAGGGTCACCATGCTGGACCAGTGCCAGGGTCACCATGCAGGACCAGTGCCAGGGTCACCATGCAGGACCTGTGCCAGGGTCACCATGCTGGACCAGTGCCAGGGTCACCAACACCATGCAGGACCAGTGCCAGGGTCACCATGCAGGACCAGTGCCAGGGTCACCATGCTGGACCAGTGCCAGGGTCACCATGCAGGACCAGTGCCAGGGTCACCATGCAGGACCAGTGCCAGGGTCACTATGCTGGACCAGTGCCAGGGTCACCATGCTGGACCAGTGCCAGGGTCACCATGCAGGACCAATACCAGGGTCACCATGCTGGACCAGTGCCAGGGTCACCATGCTGGACCAGTGCCAGGGTCACCATGCTGGACCAGTGCCAGGGTCACCATGCTGTACCAGTGCCAGGGTCACCATGCTGGACCCGTGCCAGGGTCACCATGCTGGACCAGTGCCAGGGTCACCATGCAGGACCAGTGCCAGGGTCACCATGCAGGACCAGTGCCAGGGTCACCATGCAGGACCAGTGCCAGGGTCACCATGCTGGACCAGTGCCAGGGTCACCATGCAGGACCAGTGCCAGGGTCACCATGCTGGACCAGTGCCAGGGTCACCATGCTGGACCAGTGCCAGGGTCACCATGCTGGACCAGTGCCAGGGTCACCATGCTGGACCAGTGCCAGGGTCACCATGCTGGACCAGTGCCAGGGTCACCATGCAGGACCAGTGCCAGGGTCACCATGCTGGACCAGTGCCAGGGTCACCATGCTGGACCAGTGCCAGGGTCACCATGCTGGACCAGTGCCAGGGTCACCATGCAGGACCAGTGCCAGGGTCACCATGCTGGACCAGTGCCAGGGTCACCATGCTGGACCAGTGCCAGGGTCACCATCACCATGCAGGACCAGTGCCAGGGTCACCATGCTGGACCAGTGCCAGGGTCACCATGCTGGACCAGTGCCAGGGTCACCATGCTGGACCAGTGCCAGGGTCACCATGCAGGACCAGTGCCAGGGTCACCATGCAGGACCAGTGCCAGGGTCACCATGCAGGACCAGTGCCAGGGTCACCATGCTGGACCAGTGCCAGGGTCACCATGCAGGACCAGTGCCAGGGTCACCATACAGGACCAGTGCCAGGGGTCACCATACAGGACCAGTGCCAGGGGTCACCATGCAGGACCAGTGCCAGGGTCACCATGCTGGACCAGTGCCAGGGTCACCATGCTGGATCAGTGCCAGGGTCACCATACAGGACCAGTGCCAGGGTCACCATGCAGGACCTGTGCCAGGGTCACCATGCAGGACCAGTGCCAGGGTCACCATGCTGGATCAGTGCCAGGGTCACCATGCAGGACCTGTGCCAGGGTCACCATGCAGGACCAGTGCCAGGGTCACCATGCTGGACCAGTGCCAGGGTCACCATGCAGGACCAGTGCCAGGGTCACCAACACACAGGTCACCAAGCCAGTTCAAATTACACTTCGTGACCAACATATGTTGACCTTAAACAACGTAAAATATAATCCCCGACCATTGTACACATGTTCCAGCGGCATGAGTACCAGGAAATGTTGTTGAATGTTGAAATACAATCGAACAATATTGTATTGCACATCACCACAATGACACAATCTATCCGGGCCACACAATGACTCAATCTATCATATAGTAGAGGGGTCACTACACATCTGTACCACGAGACCCCCCCCCAGACAGTAGAGGGGTCACTACACACCTGTAACACGAGACCACCCCAGACAATAGAGGGGGTCACAACACACCTACAACAAGGCAGGTGTGTGTTGACCCCCAGATCGTGGCTACCCTTCCGCTGATCACATAGCTCAGTACTCACCTCCCAACACGGACAACCTGTGTGATCAATGACGCAAGAACCTAACCCACCACGCCCCTCCCCCCCCTCCCCCCTTCCCCCGGACACCCCCCTCCCCCCTTCCCCCGGACACCCCCCTCCCCCCTTCCCCCGGACACCCCCCTCCCCCCTTCCCCCGGACACCCCCCTCCCCCCTTCCCCCGGACACCCCCCTCCCCTCCCCCTAGCTATAGGCACAGGTTGTATAGTTAGTGTATATGTATAGTCTGTATGGCTCAAGCAACGCTTCAAAGTCAAGTATACATACATACATACATACATACATACATACATACATACATACATACATACATACATACATACATACATATTTACACATGTGTAAGTATGTATGTATGTTCTCACCTAGTTGTTATTCACATGACATGGATACGGGCTCCATGCTGGGGCTGCATACTCCAGGATTGGTCTTACGTACGTGGTATACAAGGTTCTGAATGATTCCTTACACAGGTTCCTGAAGGCTGTTCTGATGTTAGCCAGCCTCGCATACGCCGCCGATGTTATTCTTTTGATGTGGGCTTCAGGAGACAGGTTTGGTGTGATATCAACTCCTAGATCTTTCTCTCTGTTAGTTCCGTAAAGGACTTCATCTCCCATTCGATATCCGGTGTCTGCCTTCCTAGTTCCATCGCCTAGTTTCATCACCTTACATTTACTTGGGTTGAACTTTAGTAGCCATTTCTTGGACCATTCCTTCAGCTTGTCTAGGTCATCTTGTAGCCTCATACTATCTTCCTCTGTCTTAATCATACAAGCACATATAATCATTCATATACAATATGTGATCATACACGTATTAATCATACATACATATGTAAGTATGTGTACGTAAGTATGTCTGAACGATAAGATAAGATGGGGGGTTATACATACGGAGTTGTATGTATAACCCCCGTACACATATGTATATGCATACATTTAAAAACCCTTTAAAAACCTCCCTCCACCTCCAGTCCAGCACAAGGAATGTCTGGAGCCAGCAGCCACAGCCTCCTTGTCTGGCTCGCCCCATACCCCCCCCCCCCCCCCCATTACTCAACCATACCCAGTCCACCCAACTTGGTACCGCCAGTACCCAATAGGAGGGTGTATAGAGAACGTGTTACCAAGACCCCAAAGTACCTGCTACCCTGGTGATAAATTACCTGGACGCGGAGCTCCAGGTGGACTTGGGGGCTCACCCATTGTTGCCATATTGAGAAAGGCAGCAGCAGCAGCGGTAGCAGCAGCAGCAGCAGTAGCAGCAGCAGCAGCAGCGGTAGCAGCAGCGGTAGCAGCAGCAGCAGTAGCAGCAGCAGTAGCAGCAGCAGCAGCAGCGGTAGCAGCAGCGGTAGCAGCAGCAGCAGCAGCAGCAGCAGTAGCAGCAGCAGCAGCAGCAGTAGCAGCAGCAGCAGCAGCAGCAGTAGCAGCAGCAGCAGCATTAGCAGCAGCAGCAGTAGTAGCAGCAGCAGCAGCAGCAGCAGCAGCAGCAGTAGCAGCAGCAGTAGCAGCAGCAGCAGTAGTAGCAGCAGCAGCAGCAGTAGCAGCAGCAGCAGTAGCAGCAGCAGCAGCAGCAGTAGCAGCAGCAGCAGCAGCAGCAGCAGTAGCAGCAGCAGCAGCATTAGCAGCAGCAGCAGTAGTAGCAGCAGCAGCAGCAGCAGCAGCAGTAGCAGCAGCAGCAGCAGTAGCAGCAGCAGCAGTAGTAGCAGCAGCAGCAGCAGCGGTAGCAGCAGCGGTAGCAGCAGCGGTAGCAGCAGCGGTAGCAGCAGCAGCAGTAGCAGCAGCAGCAGCAGCGGTAGCAGCAGCAGCAGCAGCAGCAGCAGCAGAAGCAGCAGCGGTAGCAGCAGCGGTAGCAGCAGCGGTAGCAGCAGCAGCAGTAGCAGCAGCAGCAGCAGTAGTAGCAGCAGCAGCGGTAGCAGCAGCGGTAGCAGCAGCAGCAGCAGCAGTAGCAGCAGCGGTAGCAGCAGCGGTAGCAGCATCTTCCTATAGATGGCTACACTACTGCCCGACTGAATGACTTATGCTAATTTCTAACTTCTTGGAGAAATGATAGACTGACCAAAGGGAGGCCTGGTCGACGACCGGGCCGCGGGGACGCTAAGCCCCGGAAGCACCTCAAGGTAAGGTAACCACTAGACGTAACGACACAAATATGAACCACCCGCAAATGGACGCATTAGCCATTTCTAACGACGCCACGACCCCCACCCCTCCTCCCCTACAGACGAATACCAACTTGCAATCCAGTAATTAGGTTTTTCTCCTCGTCCAGGGCCCACGAGTGAAGGAATATTATTAACCTGGGTAAGGAGGAGGAGGAAGGGAAGATGGAGGCGGCCTGCAGAGGCTGACGATCAACTCATCACAATGCCAGACACGCACCTCTCTCACACACACACACACACACACACACACACACACACACACACACACACACACACACACACACACACACACACACACACACACACACACACACCTTTCCCGCCTCCTGTTCCGCTGTTTCAAACCTGTTTCTGTTGTTCATTCGTGTCACTATGTCGGTACAAAGTGAGGCTGTTCAACAGTGGTGTTTGTTAGACTAACAAAATATATTACAACGCTAAAACGCTTCTCATTTATCATCGAGAGTTCGATGATTAGAAGGGCTGGACCTTAACTGATAACAGAAGGGCTGGACCTTAACTGATAATAGAAGGGCTGGACCTTAACTGATAACAGAAGGGCTGGACCTTAACAGACAATAGAAGGGCTGGACCTTAACTGATAATAGAAGGACTGGATCTAAACTGGTAATAGAAGGACTGGACCATAACTGATAATAGAAGGGCTGGACCTTAACAGCGACAACACACACTTTGGACTAGGCTAACCCAGGGCTAGAACTCATCTCTTCCATAACCATTAACGAAACCGCTTCATCTTTCCTTAATCATGGCGATTTTTTTGTTTACATTTATTAAAGAGTTTAGAGCTTGGAATCTTCACAACCCGAGGTTGTTATAAACAACTTCGTGGTGTTTCGGAGCTCATATGAACTGATAAATAGTTGTAAACAAAGCCGTCTGCATGACTTAACAAAGATGAACAGGCTTCGTATGCGGTTAGGAACATGCTTGACGGAGCCTGGCACAGATCTTGTGTTTACAGTCCCCCGTGGTGGCGCAGTGGTCAGATACTCGCCACGCATTTCGTGAGCAATTTGGCCTGGGTTCGTACCCCGGCGGGGGGAGGATTGACTATAGGTTGCCAATCCTTAACTGTTCGTCTCTGTTCACCCAGCAGTAAAATAGGTACCTGGTTGTTGAACAATTTGGCGGGTCGTATTCCAGGGAAAAATTGGTATTAAGGACTTGCCCGAAATGCTATTCTTGCTATAGTGGCTATACAAGAATATAAGAACTCTTGTATATATATATATATATATATATATATATATATATATATATATATATATATATATATATATATATATATATATATATATATATATAACTAGATAATTAGTCCTATTATCTGCTCTCTATCCATGGTTAGCTTTGGTTAAGGTTACTTCAGGTTAATGTTCAGTTAGGTTAGGTTTCATTACGTTTGGTTACATTAATACGGTCTATTATTGACGATAATGTGAAATATGGAATTCTAAAACTTATTCAGAGTGCCCGGGAATTCCCTTTACAGAAAACAAATTATATAAAAAAAAATTCAGCATATAGTTTTTTATATTTTAGGTAATTAATTATCAAAATAAGGCGCCAAGCCGGCAAGACTATGTAGCATTTTATATTTTAAACCAACACTTTATAATACAATAAAGTTATAACTTGAGAATCATCTTTATTTAGAACAAAAAGTTCACTTGCCCGTTTGTATGTAGATTATTTGTTGGAACCGTAATATGCTTTCAGACCATCATAAAACTCTAGATAACTATCCAGGTAATTTAAAGGGAAGGCTCCGATAGACGTTAGTCTATCGGTCTATCGATAGTCTTGTCTATTGTTATGATTAGGAGATTGCCCAATTGTCCGATCAACGTGATACATGACTGCACCAAAATAAAAAAGTATTTCTAAGTGTATTTGAGATATGTATACAACTTAGAAGTATATCTGAAGGGTACACTTAAGTGGGCCTTAAGCCTCTGGCTGGCTCACTTAAGTGTTACTCGTTTCTATCTTGAACAAATCCACAAGGGCCGTGACGAGGATTCGAACCTTCGTATGTGAGCATCCCAGACGCTGACTTATATCGACTGAGCTTAATCGTCTTTTCTGTCTTACTTTAGGCGGAGTATTTATGTCTTATCTTGAGGTTATCTTGAGTCTTGATTAAATTATTGTTAGGTTAAGACTAGATTGTTAGATTATGTCGCGTATGTTTAACACCTTCTGCTGCTCTGTTAAATCTCAGTTGAACTTTTGTTTGGTCTGTGAACCCCAGACAGGTGTTGTCTGTCTCTGGACAGACCTGTCCCACGGTACTGTCCCACGGTACTGTCCCACGGTATTGAGATACCTGGGCGTCTCTTCCTCCCTGTGAAGAGTAGCCTTTTAGGGAGAGGATCTAGCCTACAAGGGAGAGGATCTAGCCTTCACAGGGAGAGTGTCTAGCCTACACAGGGAGAGTGTCTAGCCTACAAGGGAGAGGATCTAGCCTTCACAGGGAGAGTGTCTAACCTACAAGGGAGAGTGTCTAGCCTTCACAGGGAGAGGATCTAGCCTACAAGGGAGAGGATCTAGCCTACAAGGGAGAGGATCTAGCCTTCACAGGGAGAGTGTCTAGCCTACAAGGGAGAGGATCTAGCCTTCACAGGGAGAGGATCTAGCCTACAAGGGAGAGTGTCTAGCCTTTTAGGGAGGCGGGTATATCCTTCAAATCCACTTTCCTCAGACCCTTCGTCGTCACTTCGTCAATATGCAGATTACACCGCTGAGGAGATCCTTTGTATACCCCGGCTCCCGTCCACGGTGGCGCCTGAGGGACGGTAGCCCCTGAGACAGAGGACAGAAGGCACCCTCACAGACAGAGGACAGAAGCTTCCCTCACAGAGGACAGAACCCTCCTCCACAGAGGACAGAACCCTCCTCCACAGAGGACAGAACTCCCCCTCACAGAGTACAGAAGTTTCCCTCACAGACAGACAGACAGACAGACAGACAGGGGCGACAATCACCTGGTCTTGGTACACAACAACACACACCTGTCTTTAAGACGGACTCAGAGAACAAGGTAAAAATACATATGAAATAACTTCGAAGAAAACCTCTTAAGTAATCTGAGGATTCCTTTTAGCGGAGGTCATTAGTGGCCGGCAGGGGAGGGGGTGATGTGTGGCAGGGGAGGGGGAGATGTGTGGCAGGGGAGGGGGAGATGTGTGGCAGGGGAGGGGGAGATGTGTGGCAGGGGAGGGGGATGATGTGTGGCAGGGGAGGGGGTGATGTGTGGCAGGGGAGGGGGTGATGTGTGGCAGGGGAGGGGGAGATGTGTGGCAGGGGAGGGGGTGATGTGTGGCAGGGGAGGGGGTGATGTGTGGCAGGGGAGGGGGTGATGTGTGGCAGGGGAGGGGGTGATGTGTGGCAGGGGAGGGGGAGATGTGTGGCAGGGGAGGGGGATGATGTGTGGCAGGGGAGGGGGTGATGTGTGGCAGGGGAGGGGGTGATGTGTGGCAGGGGAGGGGGAGATGTGTGGCAGGGGAGGGGGTGATGTGTGGCAGGGGAGGGGGAGATGTGTGGCAGGGGAGGGGGTGATGTGTGGCAGGGGAGGGGGTGATGTGTGGCAGGGGAGGGGGTGATGTGTGGCAGGGGAGGGGGAGATGTGTGGCAGGGGAGGGGGTGATGTGTGGCAGGGGAGGGGGTGATGTGTGGCAGGGGAGGGGGAGATGTGTGGCAGGGGAGGGGGTGATGTGTGGCAGGGGAGGGGGTGATGTGTGGCAGGGGAGGGGGTGATGTGTGGCAGGGGAGGGGTGATGTGTGGCAGGGGAGGGGGTGATGTGAGGCAGGGGAGGGGGGTGATGTGTGGCAGGGGAGGGGGGTGATGTGTGGTAGGGGAGGGGGTGATGTGTGGCAGGGGAGGGGGTGATGTGTGGCAGGGGAGGGGTGATGTGTGGCAGGGGAGGGGTGATGTGTGGCAGGGGAGGGGTGATGTGTGGCAGGGGAGGGGTGATGTGTGGCAGGGGAGGGGGGTGATGTGTGGCAGGGGAGGGGGAGATGTGTGGCAGGGGAGGGGGAGATGTGTGGCAGGGGAGGGGGTGATGTGTGGCAGGGGAGGGGGTGATGTGTGGCAGGGGAGGGGGTGATGTGTGGTAGGGGAGGGGGAGATGTGTGGCAGGGGAGGGGGTGATGTGTGGCAGGGGAGGGGGTAATGTGTGGCAGGGGAGGGGGTGATGTGTGGCAGGGGAGGGGGAGATGTGTGGCAGGGGAGGGGGAGATGTGTGGCAGGGGAGGGGGTGATGTGTGGCAGGGGAGGGGGTGATGTGTGGCAGGGGAGGGGGAGATGTGTGGCAGGGGAGGGGGTGATGTGTGGCAGGGGAGGGGGAGATGTGTGGCAGGGGAGGGGGTGATGTGTGGCAGGGGAGGGGGTGATGTGTGGCAGGGGAGGGGGTGATGTGTGGCAGGGGAGGGAGAGATGTGTGGCAGGGGAGGGGGTGATGTGTGGCAGGGGAGGGGGTGATGTGTGGCAGGGGAGGGGGAGATGTGTGGCAGGGGAGGGGGTGATGTGTGGCAGGGGAGGGGGTGATGTGTGGCAGGGGAGGGGGTGATGTGTGGCAGGGGAGGGGTGATGTGTGGCAGGGGAGGGGGTGATGTGAGGCAGGGGAGGGGGGGTGATGTGTGGCAGGGGAGGGGGGGTGATGTGTGGCAGGGGAGGGGGTGATGTGTGGCAGGGGAGGGGTGATGTGTGGCAGGGGAGGGGTGATGTGTGGCAGGGGAGGGGTGATGTGTGGCAGGGGAGGGGGTGATGTGTGGCAGGAGAGGGGTGATGTGTGGCAGGGGAGGGGTGATGTGTGGGAGGGGAGGGGTGATGTGTGGCAGGGGAGGGGGAGATGTGTGGCAGGGGAGGGGTGATGTGTGGCAGGGGAGGGGTGATGTGTGGCAGGGGAGGGGTGATGTGTGGCAGGGGAGGGGTGATGTGTGGCAGGGGAGGGGGTGATGTGTGGCAGGGGAGGGGGTGATGTGTGGCAGGGGAGGGGGAGATGTGTGGCAGGGGAGGGGGTGATGTGTGGCAGGGGAGGGGGTGATGTGTGGCAGGGGAGGGGTGATGTGTGGCAGGGGAGGGGGTGATGTGTGGCAGGGGAGGGGTGATGTGTGGCAGGGGAGGGGGTGATGTGTGGCAGGGGAGGGGTGATGTGTGGCAGGGGAGGGGAGGAGATGTGCGGCACATTGTGACACATCCTGCCCACAAACCGACCAGCTCGAACACAAACCGCGGGATTCGAGTATCAGGTAAGAATGAAAGCCCCTTGGATAAAAGTGTTTGCTCAGAGGCTCTTGAGAGCTTCGGGTGGCGTCAACACGGGAGCTATTATGCTCTCTGCCCTTTGTTTCCCGCCCTTCACTATCTTCATTATCCCTGGAGTGCGCCTCACCTTCCCCTCGGAGACGTGAAGGTGCAATATCCGGGTAATGAAGCAGGAGAACTGCCTATGAAGTCTCAGGGGCTGAGAGACTTCATCTTGCAGCTCCATTGTTCTGCAACTTCTTCGTAAATGCATTTTGAATTTGCTGCGATGATTGAGCTTTCTCTACGGTTTCTATATTAACTCGTGTCTCTGGATGGTGGCTTTACTTCAGGTATCCATGTGACAGGTGTGTGGTGCAAGGCGGCTTCCTGGAACCACTCCACTTTGCCCGAGCCCCTTCAGCTACCGTCTGAAGATCTTTGCGGTTGCTCTTGGCTCTGTATAGGAATTAAGCCCACAATCAAGTTCTCAGCGGACCTCCTCCAGTTGCCCCTCCTAATGGTCCTACAGTCGAGTGCTTAGGTTGTTGGCGGACCTCCTTAAAAGGGCCAATGATGGTCTTACAGGAAAATCCCAAGATTGCCGGCTCACCATCTCAAAGGTCCCTCGATGACCCTACACCCAGATGCAGGGCTGAATATTGTAGTGGATCACATTTCCCAGATCTTGCTAAAGTTGCAATTACAAGTTACTCCATCTATCAAAAAAAAAGTCTGGGCATGTATTGATAGATGGATGCACCAAGATTTAACCCAGTTACTGCGTCAATCTCCTCCACAGCGACCAGACAGTGATCTATCTCTATCTTCATTTCCACTCAGATCTGCAGCCATTATCACAAGAGAATCAGGATCTCTGTCAGTCCGGGGAAGTGACCTCAGACGGGGTTATGGCCATCAACCCTCACTTCTTCCCCAGTGCTTATATGTCCACTCTTACCAACTTTGGCCTCTCGTATTCCTATCCTCAATTATATCTAGGAATTTTTCATGAAAGATAACTAGGATTTTTTCTGGAAAATATCTTGGATTTTTTTCTGAAAAATGTCAAGGATTTTTTCTGAAAAATATCTAGGAATTTTTCATGAAAAATATCTAGGATTTTTTCCTGAATGACATCAAAGAATCCTGACCTATACATCAACTACTATGCTGAAACACTAACCATTCCCCCCATGCCCCATGCCCCATGCCCCACTAGGGAACCTTGAGGCTGCTTGACGGGTTCCCGCAAGCGGCGCCGGAATCTATCTATCTATCTATCTATCTGTCTGTCTGTCACCAGTACTCTCGTAAACACCTCAGACAAGCAGAATATCATGAAAAACTCGTTCGCACCTGAGCTTGGAGCCACACCTTGCAAGACCTTATATGTCGTGGCACCTTTATGCAATAATCGTGCCTACTGCTGCAGTTAATATACGCATTAGTTTGACGCATACGCCCCTAATTATATAGTATATGTGCTCCGCACTTGGGCATGGGGGCCACGCTAGTGTTACAAACTACTGAAGGTTAGCAAATATAGCAAAAGGTTAATGATTTACAAAAGGAAAAATATAAATAAATATATGCCCTGAAAAAAAATGATTTAAATTTTTTTTTAATTCAAATACATTGTCTCCTGCTCGTTTCAGAGCAAGAGACAATGTATTTGAATTAAAACAAAATTTAAATCATTTTTTTCAGGGCATATATTTTATTCATATTTTTTATATTATATGATTATAAACCTATTACATTTACAATTATATTAATATATTGGCAGATTAAATTTGAAAAGTATTTTTTGGTTTTGCAATACGATACAGAGGCCCCTGTGGCGCCAAGAGAAAGTTGTTTTCGTTCAATGAGGATTAATAAGACTCTCTTATTAATTAATAAGAGTCTCTCTTATTAATCCTGTCGACCATATGCTCACTAATCATTAGTTAACAAGCATGTGTCTGCATGGTTAGTGCCGCTCAGACAACAGGTAGGTTCATTAGTAATTACCAAATCAGAGGTTATAAAGAGGGTTATAAGATGAGAGAACACCTGAGACAGTAGGAAAGGTTGTGATATTACAACACCTCCCTGTTGTGACTTGTCTCTGATACTCTTGATGTGCTGGATGCTGGATCTTAAAGTTGTTGAGAGATGAATGGTTAAGGACTATGCAACATTGCTTGTAATTCAACTTTGTGGGCTGAGGTGAGAGTGAATAACAATTGATGAATCTCATCAACACATCAACAAGAGTTCATATGAGAGAGAGAGAGAGAGAGAGAGAGAGAGAGAGAGAGAGAGAGAGGAGAGAGAGAGAGAGAGAGAGAGAGAGAGAGAGAGAGAGAGAGAGAGAGAGAGAGACATAACAGGATACATCACCCTACAGAAGCTGCACTACGCCCCTGCCCTCACAACTCACCTGCAATGACAAAACATTATACATTATACACCCACATTATACATTATACACCCACATTATACATTATACACCCACATTATACATTATACACCCACATTATACATTATACACCCACATTATACATTATACACCCACATTATACATTATACACCCACATTATACATTATACACCCACATTATACATTATACACCCACATGACAACAATTCTACATCATTCGTTAAAAAAAAGCATCTATTAATTTTTGTTGTATTCAACACAACTCTTTATGTATTCGTCAACACAACTTTTTTGTATTCATCAAAATCTATTTTTGTCGTAAAGGGCATTATATTAATAATGAAGGTGTGCTGGCAGTAGCAACAGATGCCGGCCAGAGTGCCAGGTGTAGGTAGAGCGAGTGCCAGGTCTTGCTACAGCGAGTGCCAGGTGTAGCTAGAGCGAGTGCCACGTGTAGCTAGAGCAAGTGCCGGAGTGCCAGGTGTAGCTATAGAGAGTGCCAGAGTGCCAGGTGTAGCTAGAGTGAGTGCCAGGTGAAGGTAGAGTGAGTGCCAAAGTGTCAAGCGTAGCTAGAGCGAGTGCCAGAGTGCCAAGTGAAGCTAGAGGAGTGCCAGGTGAAGCTAGAGCGAGTGCCAGAGTGCCAGGTGTAGCTAAAGCGAGTGCCAGAGTGCCAAGTGAAGCTAGAGGAGTGCCAGGTGTAGCTAAAGCGAGTGCCAGAGAGCCAAGTGTAGCTAGAGCGAATGCCGGAGTGCCAGGTGTAGCTATAGAGCGAGTGCCAGAGTGCCAGGTGAAGCTAGAGGAGTGCCAGGTGAAGCTAGAGCGAGTGCCAGAGTGCCAGGTGTAGCTAAAGCGAGTGCCAGAGTGCCAAGTGAAGCTAGAGGAGTGCCAGGTGTAGCTAAAACGAGTGCCAGAGTGCCAAGTGAAGCTAGAGGAGTGCCAGGTGTAGCTAAAGCGAGTGCCAGAGAGCCAAGTGTAGCTAGAACCTATGCCGGAGTGCCAGGTGTAGCTATAGAGCGAGTGCCAGAGTGCCAGGTGAAGCTAGAGCGAGTGCCAGGTGTAGCTAAAGCGAGTGCCGGAGTGCCAGGTGTAGCTATAGAGCGAGTGCCAGTGCCAAGTGAAGCTAGAGGAGTGCCAGGTGTAGCTAAAGCGAGTGCCGGAGTGCCAAGTGTAGCTATAGCGAGTGCCAAAGTGCCAGGTGAAGCTAGAGCGAGTGCCGGAGTGCCAGGTGTAGCTATAGAGCGAGTGTCAGAGTGCCAAGTGAAGCTAGAGGAGTGCCAGGTGTAGCTAAAGCGAGTGCCGGAGTGCCAAGTGTAGCTAGAGCGAGTGCCAGAGTGCCAGGTGTAGCTAGAGCGAGTGCCAGAGTGCCAGGTGAAGCTAGAGGAGTGCCAATAAGTAACGCGGGTGTTAACAGAGGCGGCGACAATGGCAGGGCCGCGTGGCCCTGATCAATGGTTTCCGGTGCCAGGGCTGGCACCCCCTATGTTGTCTCCTGCCCTCCCTCACTCCCTGCCCTCCCTCACTCCCTGCCCTCCCTCACTCCCTGCCCTCCCTCACCCCCTGCCCTCCCTCACTCCCTGCCCTCCCTCACTCCCTGCCCTCCCTCACTCCCTGCCCTCCCTCACTCCCTGCCCTCCCTCACCCCCTGTCCTCCCTCACTCCCTGCCCTCCCTCACTCCCTGCCCTCCCTCACTCCCTGCCCTCCCTCACTCCCTGCCCTCCCTCACTCCCTGCCCTCCCTCACCACCTGCCCTCCCTCACTCCCTGCCCTCCCTCACCCCCTGTCCTCCCTCACCCCCTGTCCTCCCTCACCCCCTGTCCTCCCTCACCACCTGCCCTCCCTCACTCCCTACCCTCCCTCACTCCCTGCCCTCCCTCACTCCCTGCCCTCCCTCACCCCCTGTCCTCCCTCACCCCCTGTCCTCCCTCACCACCTGCCCTCCCTCACTCCCTGCCCTCCCTCACCCCCTGCCCTTCCTCACTCCCTGCCCTCCCTCACCCCCTGTCCTCCCTCACCCCCTGTCCTTCCTCACCACCTGCCCTCCTCACTCCCTGCCCTCCCCGCACTCCCTGCCCTCCCTCACCCCCTGCCCTCCCTCACTCCCTGCCCTCCCTCACTCCCTGCCCTCCCTCACCCCCTGCCCTCCCTCACCACCTGCCCTCCCTCACTCCCTGCCCTCCCTCACTCCCTGCCCTCCCTAACCACCTGCCCTCCCTCACTCCCTGCCCTCCCTCACTCCCTGCCCTCCCTCACTCCCTGCCCTCCCTCACCCCCTGCCCTCCCTCACTCCCTGCCCTCCCTCACTCCCTGCCCTCCCTCACCACCTGCCCTCCCTCACTCCCTGCCCTCCCTCACCCCCTGTCCTCCCTCACTCCCTGCCCTCCCTCACCCCCTGTCCTCCCTCACCCCCTGTCCTCCCTCACCACCTGCCCTCCCTCACTCCAGAGGGAGAGAGGCAGAGAGAGAGAGAGAGAGAGAGAGAGAGAGAGAGAGAGAGAGAGAGAGAGAGAGAGAGAGAGAGAGAGAGAGAGAGAGAGAGAGAGGAGAGAGAGAAAGAGAGAAAGAGAGAGAGAGAGAGAGAGAGAGAGAGAGAGAGAGAGAGAGAGAGAGAGAGAGAGAGAGAGAGAGAGAGAGAGAGAGAGAGAGAGAGAGAGAGAGAGAGAGCTCCCCAGTCCTGTTCTGGGGACCGAAGTGTTCCCAGCCTCCACCACCTGACACATGTAGTAAGATCATTAGTGTTTCCAGATGATGTCCACGTAACGAAGACTATTAGAACATGTCGTCGGACTGCTGTGTCCCCCCCATCCAGGGCCCAACCCCAGGACCTTCCCCCAGGGCCCAACCCCCCCTACCTCGTACAACGACCTTGCGTACAACGACGAGGTAATTACATAATTGAGACGTTAGGAGTTCCATGGTGCCTCAGGTCTGGTCATTTAGTGAGGCTATTTGTCACTGGGATTCCTGTGGTATTGTGGAGGCCCAAGGTGGCCCTAGGTGGCCCCCACTACCACCACCCAGCCCAAGGTGGCCCCCACTACCACCACCCAGCCCAAGGTGGCCCGCACTACCACCACCCAGCCCAAGGTGGCCCCCACTACCACCACCCAGCCCAAGGTGGCCCCCACTACCACCACCCAGCCCTAGGTGGCCCCCACTACCACCATCCAGCCCAAGGTGGCCCCCACTACCACCACCCAGCCCAAGGTGGCCCTCCACCACCACCCAGCCCAAGGTGGCCACCACCACCCAGCCCAAGGTGGCCACCACCACCCAGCCCAAGGTGGCCCACCACCACCACCCAGCCCAAGGTGGCCACCACCACCACCACCCAGCCCAAGGTGGCCACCACCACCCAGCCCAAGGTGGCCCACCACCACCACCCAGCCCAAGGTGGCCACCACCACCCAGCCCAAGGTGGCCCACCACCACCACCCAGCCCAAGGTGGCCACCACCACCCAGCCCAAGGTGGCCCACCACCACCCAGCCCAAGGTGGCCACCACCACCCAGCCCAAGGTGGCCACCACCACCCAGCCCAAGGTGGCCACCACCACCCAGCCCAAGGTGGCCCACCACCACCCAGCCCAAGGTGGCCACCACCACCCAGCCCAAGGTGGCCCACCACCACCACCACCCAGCCCAAGGTGGCCACCACCACCCAGCCCAAGGTGGCCCACCACCACCACCACCCAGCCCAAGGTGGCCACCACCACCCAGCCCAAGGTGGCCCACCACCACCACCCAGCCCAAGGTGGCCACCACCACCCAGCCCAAGGTGGCCCACCACCACCACCCAGCCCAAGGTGGCCACCACCACCCAGCCCAAGGTGGCCCACCACCACCCAGCCCAAGGTGGCCACCACCACCCAGCCCAAGGTGGCCACCACCACCCAGCCCAAGGTGGCCCACCACCACCCAGCCCAAGGTGGCCCACCACCACCACCACCCAGCCCAAGGTGGCCACCACCACCACCACCCAGCCCAAGGTGGCCCACCACCACCTCCCTTACAGATGTCTTCACACGCGGTCTCTTTGTAATTATCCTCTTCTGCCTGTTCTTCCATTCTGTCTTTACTGTTATTGTCCCTCTCTCATGCCCCCTCTCTTTATTCTCTCTTTATTCTCCCATTGTTCTCTCTTACACTCCTTCTATTGGCTATTATTATGTGTAATTATTGCTCCTGCTGTTTCAACTGTCCCCTTGTTCTGCTGCCCCTTGTTCTGCTGCCCCCTTGTTCTGCTGCCCCTTGTTCTGCTGTCCCCTTGTTCTGCTGCCCCTTGTTCTGCTCCCCCTTGTTCTGCTGCCCCTTGTTCTGCTCCCCCTTGTTCTGCTGCCCCTTGTTCTGCTGCCCCTTGTTCTGCTGCCCCTTGTTCTGCTGCCCCTTGTTCTGCTGCCCCTTGTTCTGCTGCCCCTTGTTCTGCTGCCCCTTGTTCTGCTGCCCCTTGTTCTGCTGCCCCTTGTTCTGCTGCCCCTTGTTCTGCTGCCCCTTGTTCTCCTGCCCCTTGTTCTCCTGCCCCTTGTTCTGCTGCCCCTTGTTCTGCTGCCCCTTGTTCTGCTGCCCCTTGTTCTGCTCCCCCTTGTTCTGCTCCCCCTTGTTCTGCTCCCCCTTGTTCTGCTCCCCCTTGTTCTGCTGCCCCTTGTTCTGCTGCCCCTTGTTCTGCTGCCCCTTGTTCTGCTGCCCCTTGTTCTGCTGCCCCTTGTTCTGCTGCCCCTTGTTCTGCTGCCCCTTGTTCTGCTGCCCCTTGTTCTCCTGCCCCTTGTTCTCCTGCCCCTTGTTCTCCTGCCCCTTGTTCTCCTGCCCATTTGTCTAGAGACACAACTAGCCACAAATGTTCCAACGGGAGTCTTTACACAGTCAAGGAATTACTGCCACTAACAAGTGGTTCGTCTCAAGTAATTACCAAACACGGGGTCTTGACCTGACCTCAAACAACAGGTTCTTCCAGGAACATGGCACCTTTGCCTCCTGTGAGAGGGGGGGAGGGGGGGGACCTTTGCCTCCTGTGAGAGATGGGGAGGAGGGCACCTTTGCCTCCTTTGAGAGGTGGGGAGGGGGGGAGGGGGGACCTTTGCCTCCTGTGAGAGGGGGGAGGGGGGCACCTTTGCCTCCTGTGAGAGAGGGGAGGGAGAGACACCCATGTGTCCCTTGAGAGAGAGAGGGGGGGACATGTTGAGTGGGGGGGGGGCCAGAGGTCACTTACGTAAGTGGGGGGGGGGGGTGGGGGGTGGGGAGGCGGTGCTTCTGTATAGGGAGATGAAGAGAGGGGTTGTGTTGGGGGGGGGGGAGGGGGAGGAGTGACAGGCGGCGTGTGTGTGTGTGTGTGTGTGTGTGTGTGTGAGTGTGTGTGTGTGTGTGTGTGTGTGTGTGTGTGTGTGTGTGTGTGTGTGTGTGTGAGTGTGTGTGTGTGTGTGAGAGAGAGAGTATTCACCTAGTTGTGCTTGCGAGGGTTGAGCTCTGCTCTTTCGGCCCGCCTCTCAACTGTCAATAACTTTTTCTTTATTTTTTTTCACCCCCCTTCCACCCCCGGGAAGCAGCCCGTAACAGCTGACTAACTGCCAGGTCCCTATTTACTGCTAGGTAACTGGGGCATCAGGGTGAAAAACTCTGATCATTTGTTTTTTGCCTTCGCCGGGGATCGAACCCGGGACCTGTTACGGCCCTATTGGGTCGCAACTGGGTTCTTCTCTGATGTTATTAGAGTTTGGGTATCCGGCCCCAAGTTAGTAGTGGCTTTCAAGGGGTGTGTTCCGTAACGCAAGTAAATAAAAGGGGAAGGGATACAAATTCACTAAATTAAATATATATTCACCACCACCAATAAATAAATATATAAACAGTCACACGGGGGGTATAAACACTATAATATACAGTCACTCGTTTTCCTCTGAAGACGCGGAATGTTCCACGGTGTTCAAGACGAGTAGCCCTGGTCCTCTTCTTTGTGGCCTCACGATGAATCCTTAGATTCTCTCGGCGAGTCTACCCCGGCCACAGGCCAGCCAAATCACAGTCCCACTGGGTGCACCGTCGTGGAGGCCTTCAACCACAAATCCAGCCTGTAGCTGGCAGGTTCCAATCAGCTACACTGCGTAGGCCACTCCACGACCGATACTAGGGTTGCGAGCCCTAGGCAGGAGCCTCGTGTGATTCCGCTGATCACTCTCCTCACCACAACACCCCAGTGGCTAGTCTTCTCCACCAGTCAGCCCCGGGTACGACAATTCCAGGTTCTGCCACGTCACAGGCAGGCTAACACAACAGTGTTCATCCGGGGGGTGACTCACAGCTTCTACAGCAAACACGTGGAGAGACTTAGGCTGCCTTGGGTAGACTGCCCCTCATCCGATACAGCAGTCCCAGGTCGACTCTGTAATCAGACACGTCATAAGTGTTGGGGACTCTCTAGGGCACCTCACTCACAGGCTTAGACACAAACGTCCACCTATCCACTCCATAGATGGCGTTGCTGTCTAAGCGCCACCTCACCAGAGGTCAGCAGCGGCTACGTTACCAGCTGAATAGGATGGGAAACCAGCCCCTGTGGCCGGTATATCCTGTCCTCACTAGATGGCGTCGTCCATTCAGAGGGGGTTGTCACATGGCGTGGTCGTCACTGCTCCGTGCTCGGACGCTGGACTTGGGTCCGTAACAGGGCCCCAGGATTATGTGTCCAGAACGCTGTCCACATAGAACATAGCCACAGGCCCCTTACACCCCCATGTGTGTAATCACCTATTTGTGCTTGCAGGATCGAGCATTGACTCTTGGATCCCGCCTTTCCAGCATCGGTTGTTTACAGCAATGACTCCTGTCCCATTTCCCTATCATACCTAGTTTTAAAAGTATGAATGTGTATGTGTGTATGTGTGTGTATTTGTGTGTGTGTGTGTGTGTGTGTGTGTGTGTGTGTGTGTGTGTGTGTGTGTGTGTGTGTGTGTGTGTGTGTGTGTGTGTGTGCTGTAAATAGGCCAAAAACTAAATTATCCACATATCCAACATTACCTAGGGGAGAGATGGGGGAGGGAGGGAGGGAGGGAAGAGTGGATAGGGGGGGGGGCGGGGGGAGGGGAGGTGAGGGGAGGTAATGGCCCCTACAACATCTGGAAGATAAGTAACGATGTGTTCCTTCTTCAGCCCCTCCCCCCCTCCCCCCCACAGTACTTGAGAGCTATTAAGAGTGGAGGTACTCACTGTGTGTACCGGAAACTTAGCCACAGGGCCCATCTTCCATATCACCCCTCCCCCCCCTCTCTTAACCCCCACAGAGAGAGAGAGAGAGAGAGAGAGAGAGAGAGAGAGAGAGAGAGAGAGAGAGAGAGAGAGAGAGAGAGAGAGAGAGAGACAGAGAGAGAGAGACACTATCTAGTCTACACTCTCGAGGGCTCTTAAGAGCGGGACACTCTCCCCTACTCACTTCCAACAAGTATACTTTAGTTTACATAGTTTACAACAAATGTCAACTCCCAGTGTATATATATATATATATATATATATATATATATATATATATATATATATATATATATATATATATATATATATATATATATATATGTCGTACCTAATAGCCAGAACGCACTTCTCAGCCTACTATTCAAGGCCCGATTTGCCTAATAAGCCAAGTTTTCATGAATTAATGTTTTTTCGTCTACCTAACCTACCTAACCTAACCTAGCTTTTTTTGGCTACCTACCCTAACCTTACCTATAAATATAGGTTAGGTTAGGTTAGGTAGGGTTGGTTAGGTTCGGTCATATATCTACGTTAATTTTAACTCCAATAAAAAAAATTGACCTCATACATAGAGAAAAGGGTTGCTTTATCATTTCATAAGAAAAAAATTATAGTAAATATATTAATTCAGGAAAACTTGGCTTATTAGGCAAATCGGGCCTTGAATAGTAGGCTGAGAAGTGAGTTCTGGCTACTAGGTACGACATATATATATATATATATATATATATATATATATATATATATATATATATATATATATATATATATATACCTCTCACTGTATAACTATATATTCCTTGCTTTCACCTAACAACGACGTTCAGCCAATCCGGCTTCTAAGCCCTGTAGTGGAGACGAATTGGGTCGTTACCAGGAGATAACGACGGGTTAGGTCGTTATCAGTTATAGAAGCTTATGCTTCAAAGCCCTGAAGCCCTGAAATAGGGGCCTGACAGCTGAGTGGACAGCGCTCGGTATTCGTAGTCCTGGGGTTCTGGGTTCGATTCCCGGTGGAGGCGGAAACAAATTGGGCAGAGTTTCTTTCACCCTGATGTTCTGTTCACCTAGCAGTAAATAGGAACATGGGAGTTAGACAGCTGCTATGGGCTGCTTCCTGTGGGGGGGGGGGGGGGGGGTGTAACAAAAAGGAGGCCTGGTCGAGGACCGGGCCGCGGGGACGCTAAGCCCCGAAATCATCATCACTATATAACCAAAAGAAGCCCCAATTAAGTCTATATAGTCCTTGGCACCAGCGGTGCCTATATAACCACTTGCACCATCGGGGATCGAACGCGGACTCTGCAGTAAGGCAGACGCGCCCAGAGAAGAAGAACGGGTTGAAGCAGTTAGGAGAAGGGGGTATGGTCGGGGGGAGAGTATGGGAAGCCGAGCGGACAGCACGCTGGACTTGTGATCCTGTGGTCCCGGGTTCGATCCCAGGCGCCGGAGAGAAACAATTTGCAGAGTTTCTTTCATCCTATGCCCCTGTTACCTAGCAGTAAAATAGGTACCTGGGTGTTAGTCAGCTGTCACGGGCTGCTTCCTGGGGGTGGAGGCCTGGTCGAGGACCGGGCCGCGGGGACACTAAAGCCCCGAAATCATCTCAAGATAACCTCAAGATAACCTCAAGATAACCTCAAGATGGTGGTGGTGGAAGACGACACACAGCATTATCTCAACGACCACTGGACACCAACGACCACAACGACCCCTTCTTCATGTGGAAGACGACCTACTCCTGTAGGGGGCGGCGCTCCCGGCACCGCCTCCCCCCTCACTAATTTGACCCTTGTAACGAGGGTAAATAAAGGTTGTTATAACAGCGGCATAGAGGCGCGGGGCGCTTTGTGCCGTGGCTGGCGGGAGTGTGAGAGAGTGAGAGCACTCCAGAGCACTCCAAGAGCGCCTCAGAGCTCTCCAAGAGCGCCTCAGAGCTCTCCGGGAGCGCCTCACAGCACTCTTATCTACTGTATGCCCACACACCCCGTCCCCCAACCCCCCCTCTCTCTCAGGTAACCCCTACGATACCCCCCCCCTACGACACGGGCAATATAATCCCCCGGTGTGGTGATAGGGCAGCGGCGGGTATCGACGCCGGACACAGAAGGCGGGTGTCGAGGGCTGACCCACAGAGCCACTCCACCCCACCCAGTATTTGCTGGTTATCCAATTTGTACCCATTCACCCAACACCCCAGGAGCCCTCAGGGGGCGCCGCCCCGGGGCTACTGTATGCTCTCCTCGCTTGTGTAAACCTAGCGTAAACCTAGGTGTAGGTAGCCTAGTGTAAACTGACTCTTTCTCAGAATTAGGGGTCTTGGAGCCCGATTCACGAAGCAGTTACGCAAGCACTTACGAACCTGGAGCCAGATTCACGAAGCAGTTACGCAAGCACTTACGAACCTGGGGCCAGATTCACGAAGCAGTTACGCAAGCACTTACGAACCTGGGGCCAGATTCACGAAGCACTTACGCAAGCACTTACGAACCTGTCCATCTTTTCTCAATCTTTGGCGGCTTTGATTACAACTATTAAACAGTTAATGAGCTCCGAAGCACCAGGAGGCTGTTTATAACAATAACAACAGTTGATTGGGGAAGTTTTCATGCTTGTAAACTGTTTAATAAATGTAAACAAAGCCGCCAAAGATTGAGGAAAGATGTACAGGTTCGTAAGTGCTTGCGTAACTGGTTCGTGAATCTGACACTTGAATGACAGCAGTTCCAGTGTGGTGTGGCGGGCTATTAACGCCGGAAGAGTCGTTAGTGCCCCCCCCCCTCCACCCCATGCAGCTGCCTGACCAACCAGGACTCTCACTGATAAAGACCTTTTGTGCCCTCTGTAATGATTTTTTTGCGCTACCGCTCACAAGATGGGTATGGGGTGTACAATAAACTAGCCGCCTCCGGCGGCAACAATCATCAAAACAAATCTCAGGGGTATACATGTAACTGTGCAATATGGATATGTATACATGCGTATACATATGTATACATATGTATACATATGTATACATATGTATACATACGTATACATATGTATACATACATATACATATGTATACATACGTATACATATGTATACATATGTACTGTATGTATACATATATACTGTTCTTGTGGCCACTCTCAGCACGACTATCTCCACTTATCTTAAGTAGCGTCAATCAGCATGCCGCGTCTAAGTCATATTTACGTCCGGCTAAGTTTGGTTCAGGAATGCGGGGCTCGTCTTAAGAGTGACTCGGCCACCGACACCTTGACTCTTGTGATATATACTCCTGGCAGGGGCTCTCAGGGCTCCCTCAGGGCTCTCAGGGTTCCCCCAGGGCTCTCAGGGCTCCCCCAGGGCTCTTAGAACTTCCCCAGGGCTCTCAGACCTCGCGTGGGCTCTCAGGACTCCCCCAGGGGCTCTCAGGACTCCCCTAGGGCTCTCAGACCTCCCCAGGGGCTCTCAGACCTCCCCAAGGGCTCTCAGATCTCCCCAGGGCTCTCAGATCTCCCCAGGGCTCTCAGATCTCCCCAAGGGCTCTTAGGGCTCCCCCAGGGCTCTCAGGTCTCTCCAGGGCTCTCAGATCTCCCCCTAGGGCTCTCAGATCTCCCCCTAGGGCTCCTCAGATCTCCCCGCGGCCCGGTCGAGGACCGGGCCGCGGGGACACTAAAAAGCCCCGAAATCATCTCAAGATAACCTCAAGAGACTGATATATCAATCTCAGAATCGTGTCTTAAGGAGTTGATAGGGGGAGTTGATACAATAGGGGAAGAGGGGTAGGAGAAGGGAGGGTTGTGGGAAGGGAGAAGAGAGAGAAGGGGTTAACCATGCAGCGAATAGCTGACAGCTCACAGTAAAGTCCAGCATGACTACAAAGCCCTGACAGAGGTAACAGCCCTTGTTGGACCGCCGTTAGGAGGAACCATAACAACCCCCCCCCCCTCCCCCAAGATATTCTGTAAGTAGGGGAAGGAGAGGGGGGGGGAGGAGGTAAGTATGGACTGTTCACTTGAGACAGTTAAGCAAGTCCCAGCTGTGTCTGGGTACAAGTGACAGGATGAACAACCCAGCGGGTTTTCTTCCTATTGGGGAGTGTTGTACATGCTGCTATGGCGGTGTGTCCACTCACAGGATGAGTGGCGCTGCCCAATACTGTCACTATGGCGGTGTGTCCACTCACAGGATGAGTGGCGCTGCCCAATACTGTCACTATGGCGGTGTGTCCACTCACAGGATGAGTGGCGCTGCCCAATACTGTCACTATGGCGGTGCGTCCACTCACAGGATAAGTGACGCTGCCCAATACTGTCACTATGGCGGTGTGTCCACTCACAGGATGAGTGACGCTGCCCAATACTGTCACTATGGCGGTGTGTCCACTCACAGGATGAGTGACGCTGCCCAATACTGTCACTATGGCGGTGTGTCCACTCACAGGATGAGTGGCGCTGCCCAATACTGTCACTATGGCGGTGTGTCCACTCACAGGATGAGTGACGCTGCCCAATACTGTCACTATGGTGGTGTGTCCACTCACAGGATGAGTGGCGCTGCCCAATACTGTCACTATGGCGGTGTGTCCACTCACAGGATGAGTGACGCTGCCCAATACTGTCACTATGGCGGTGTGTCCACTCACAGGATAAGTGGCGCTGCCCAATACTGTCACTATGGCGGTGTGTCCACTCACAGGATGAGTGACGCTGCCCAATACTGTCACTATGGCGGTGTGTCCACTCACAGGATGAGTGACGCTGCCCAATACTGTCACTATGGCGGTGTGTCCACTCACAGGATGAGTGGCGCTGCCCAATACTGTCAGACACAGACTGACTCGTCCGGTACACTTTCATACATTACATATTTCATTAACAGGAACCTTGATAACATAATTTTAGCTGACTGCGAGGTACCAAAACCCCCTCCCCCCCTCACACCATGACCAGTAACGGGTCTAACGCAGCAGCCAAGCACATATAATTTAGTGCCATCATAACCAGCTTGAACACTATATAATTAAACCATAAAGAAGGCCTGGAGAGCCCGCCCCATCTGTCACACCTGACAACATATGCCACATGTCCTCCCACGGTAAATATTCTCAATTACACACATGACTCTAGGTGCGTACGTAATGGGGGTAGAGAGAGAGAGAGAGAGAGAGAGAGAGAGAGAGAGAGAGAGAGAGAGAGAGAGAGAGAGAGAGAGAGAGAGAGAGAGAGAGAGAGAGAGAGAGAGAGAGAGAACTAACAGGGATCCTTATCCAAGTGTGTGGGTATATGGCCTTTGTAAGCCAATCATTCACACCCAGTATTATATCTAACCCAGTCCTCCCCCCCCCCTACACTCAGTAACTAAGTAACTGACACATTAAGTCACACTCAGTAACATTCTGCCGAGGGTTCGAGACCAAGACAAAACACCCAGCACACTATTTGATAAACTGTTCACTTGAGAGAGTTAATTAAGTAAGTCCCAGCTGTGTCTGGGTACACGTGATGAACGACCCCAGCGGGTTTTCTTCCTATTGGGGAGTGTTGTACGCACTCTCGCCCAATAATATCCTTTCTGTTTCGGATATATATATATATATATATATATATATATATATATATATATATATATATATATATATATATATATATATATATATATATATATATATATATATATATACCATCAACAAAGACAGGATACTTTAAAACATACGAGTGTTCACTTCTCCTACCCCCCCTTTTTTATTATTTGTATTGTAAACTCATTTATACCCACAGTTTCATATCTGATTTGTTACAACAAGTAGACATTAAGAGGAAATAAAGGGAAGTTTATTTCCTAGAGGTTGTAGATTTTTTTCACACTCCGACGTCGGGCAGGAACCGAGGACGCAGCGAGCATTCCCCCTCTGGATCGCGACACTGAGGCGCTGGAAAGAAAACTTACTGCTCTAGGGTCTCTTGTAGTGTCAATGAGCTTGGAACCAAGATCCTTAAGAAACCTTCTTGCACTCTCTCCCCATGGGCCTAGGGTCTCAGACCCTATTGGAACGAAGTTGTAATGATGATCTAATTGCCTGTAGTTGGTTGATTTGTGTCTTTCTCTGTGTCGCCGCGGCTCCCGCTTGGCCGGCAGAGAGGTTGATGTATGTGGTTGCCAGGGTGGATACGTATGTATAGTCCCACGCCAACTGTCTGCCATTATTCCAAGGGTGCAGTGTGAATTCTTCATCTGGTCGCCCGGCAAAACTAACAAGAGTTATGTTTCAATAGACTGCAAGGCTCTCTCTCTGCTGGTCACTGGGCAGAGGCAAGGCTCCCCTTAATGATGTCTTTAACTTCGACGTGTCGTGAGTGCTAACTGCCTGATTTTCCACAGTGCAGGCCATGCAATCCATATTCGTCTGCAACTGCCTCGCTGCAAACACACCTATGAACAGAAAACACACACATATAACAATCAAATAACAATCACTGTTCGAAGATCTCATCTAGCTCTTCCGTGGGGCGCGTGACCAAGATACAGCAAACATGTCCTCTCTGGATCGACTCCGCACTCGAGTCTCTAGTTTTCCAAATGAGGTCCTCGCCCACCTCCTTTAGGAACTTAAGTGCACATTTACCCCAGGCGCCCAGAGTCTCAGAGCCTATTGGCACGAACCTGTAACAACGTTCTAGGTTTCTGTACTTGTTGGTTTTCTGGGTCTCCCTGAAGGTGGCCGCCCCGCCTCCCTCAGCTGTGCTGTAAGGTAGATAGGTATCAGCCAATGTAGATGCACAGGTGTAATCCCATACGACCTGTTTACCTTCCCTCCATGGCTGCAGGGTGACTCCATCTGGGCGTTTTTGGCTGTTGTCAGGTCTGCACAACTGAGGTTCCCTTTGTGCTGGACACCCAGCTGAAGCCAAACTTCTCTTGATGATGTCATTGACTGCTTCATGTCTGGCAATCTTTCCCTGTGTCTTACGACAGATGAGACCATGGCTGCCGTATTGGTCTGCCCGTGCATGGCCGCAAATACACCGGTGCTCGGTGGAGATAGGGGCGGCAAGGCGCAGAGCAACACCAATACTTAGTGTCCGATGGTCCAGGCGGGTGCCCAAGGCGGAATTAGAGACTGCCAACAGGAAGTCCCCGGCATGGGGGGCTTGCACAGCTAGGAGACACGCTCTGTCCTGAGAAGCTGCCTCCATCAATGCTGTGGCGATGTTCTCCACTATGGGGCTATCCCATTTGGCCTGTTTACCGTCGTTTGGAGAAGTTGGTCGAGGTTGAGAGATGGCAAAGAGTGTCCCACTGGCCGGCTCCGTCCGCGAATTTGGGATCACGAATCCCAGTGGAGTCTCTTAGGTATTCTGGGAGTATTTCATTCACTAATTCACCTGTAACACTGGTCGAGGATAAGAACCCCGGCAATACTAACTGTGTCGCCTTGCGAATACCTAAACTCCTGAGTCTAACTTGGAGCGTTGCATGGTCCCATTGGGCAGAGAGAGGGTTACAGTCAGAGGTGGAGCAGGAGACGCCCAGGCGGAGGAAGTGAAGAAGGCGCTGGTGGAGGGGGAAGAGAGAGAGAGAGGTGGATCAACAAGATTAAGAGAGCAGCGAGGAGCAAGAGGAAAGGGGAAGTATGTAAATGAGTCGGAATTAATACTTGGCTGGAGAAAACAACATTTCAAAAGTTAAGATACGGTGCATAAGGGAGGAGAAGTGGGGGGGGGCAGAGAGAGAGAGAGAGAGAGAGAGAGAGAGAGAGAGAGAGAGAGAGAGAGAGAGAGAGAGAGAGAGAGAGAGAGAGAGAGAGAGAGAGAGAGAGAGAGAGAGGGAAGAGGAGGTAGGGGGGGGGGAGGGTGAAGGGAAAAAAGGGAGGGAAAGAGGAAGAAATGCATTTAACAATTGTTACCTAAAATGTGATGTAGAAAAGAGCTCAGCTCTTGGGCCAAGCCTTTCCAATTATTGGTGCAAAAATCTTCCTCGAATCCTCTTGCCATGCTTGTGTCGAGGCCAACTAGCTTCCCACCCCATAAAGTATATTATACGTCGAGATCATGGCATCTCAGTAGTTCCCTTTTGTCACGAGACACCAGATTCAGCTCCTCATTCTCCTCTCGAAGCTCAGCCCCTCTTACAGGAATAGTGTTGTAGCAAACCTTTGAAATATTTTAATCTAAATACAGTGGGAGGAGATGGAAGGTGTCGCTCTGGGCTTCCATGACGGTGCTACATACTCTAGAGTTTATTTAACATTAACCATAAGAACTCTGTAAAGCATATCCTGACTTAGTACCTTGGTGTTCTGATGTTTTCCAGTTGAGTATTTAGTGTACGTGGGTGTTGCTGTGGGTGTTGTACCTGCGTATCAACACAGGTATGACGGTACCTCCCTCATGTGTCCCACAGCCTTCCCTGCTGGCCACGTGTCCCTGTGTTATGTGTAGTGATGCACCACCGACGGTGTGGCTCACTACACATAACACATGGAGCGTCATCTCCGGACACATGGCCCTCGACACACTACAAACATCTCCACCACACTGCTCACCATTCACACCAAAGCCTGATTGGGAGCGGTGAGAGTGAAGACAATAGCGGTCCGCAGACCTCAAGAGGACCTGAACGAGCTCATTAAATACCATTTCAGCATTACATTGTGCGCTATTGAGCTGTTATACAGCAGTTTTCCTCACAACTATCACCAGGAAATAGCCAAACTGTTCAGCTTCCCCCCTGAACCAAACTACAGGAGAATCTGTAGTTTAGATTCAGAATCTGTAGATTCTGGAACCAAACTACAGGAGAATCTGTAGTTCAGATTCAGAATCTGTAGATTCTGGAACCAAACTACGGGAGAATCTGTAGTTCAGATTCAGAATCTGTAGATTCTGAACACTCAGAATCTCTTAAAACAATACGATCAGGGAGTATAAGGTTCCCAATGACGACTATACATTCTACGACAACATCCCCCGACCACATCCCACTGCGCCAAAGCGTGCAACAGATCAATCACTCGCAATCTTCACTCGCAGCCGCTACAACCAGCTGACCAAACACTCTATCCGAAGCTTCTGTTTGGCGGCAAATCCTCTCAGGAGACCGGAAGGTGATTCTCTCAGTTGATGGACTCAGCAGTGATGGTGTTAGATCCTCCAGCTGCTCCTCTGGTGGTCCTTGGCTGCACACTCCACAGCCTCTTGGAGGGGGTTCGAGTGCCACCACTCAGATCACCCTGGGAGGGGGGTCATCTACCACCACTCAGATCACCCTGGGAGGGGGATCGAGTAGCTTCACTCAGATCACCCTGGGAGGGGGATCGAGTAGCTTCACTCAGAACACCCTGGGAGAGGATCATCTACCACCACTCAGATCACCCTGGGAGGGGGGTCATCTACCACTACTCAGATCACCCTGGGAGAGGATCATCTACCACCACTCAGATCACCCTGGGAGAGGGATCATCTACCACCACTCAGATCACCCTGGGAGGGGGGTCATCTACCACCACTCAGAACACCCTGGGAGAGGATCATCTACCACTACTCAGAACACCCTGGGAGGGGGGTCATCTACCACCACTCAGATCACCCTGGGAGAGGGATCATCTACCACCACTCAGATCACCCTGGCAGGGGGGTCATCTACCACCACTCAGATCACCCTGGGAGGGGGGGTCATCTACCACCACTCAGATCACCCTGGGAGGGGGGGTCATCTACCACCACTCAGATCACCCTGGGAGAGGGATCATCTACCACCACTCAGATCACCCTGGCAGGGGGGTCATCTACCACCACTCAGATCACCCTGGGAGGGGGGGTCATCTACCACCACTCAGATCACCCTGGCAGGGGGGTCATCTACCACCACTCAGATCACCCTGGGAGAGGGATCATCTACCACCACTCAGATCACCCTGGGAGGGGGGGTCATCTACCACCACTCAGAACGAATTAACCTCCTCCTCTAACTCAAGACGGAGCATCTTCAAGTTTCTCCGACATGCCACCCACAACAGTTGCCTATAACTCCCGGGTATCTATTTTAACGTTAGGTGAACAGATGAATCAGGTGAAAGTCAAGGTGCCCATTGGTCTCTGTCCCCACCTGTTATGGTACCCAACGTTACAAATGCAACCTAATCTGAAAAGTATCTTATATATCTTCTAAAGTATCTAAGTATCTTCTAAAGTATCTAAGTGTCTATCTTCTAAAGTATATTCACAAATATCTTCTATACTTCAGACTCGACAGGTGAGGTGGGTTGTTTGGGTTGGTACGCCCCCTGACAGCTGACAGCTGCGTGGACAGCACTTCGGATTCGTAGTCGTGCGGTTCCGGGTTCGATCCCCGGTGGAGGCGGAGACAAATTGGCCAAAACGTTTCTTTCACCCTGATGCCCCTGTTACCTAGCAGTAAATAGGTATCTGGGGGTTAAACAGCTGCTACGGGCTGCTTCCTGTGGTGTGTGTAATAAAAAGGAGGCCTGGTCGAGAACCGGGCCGCAGGGACGATAAGCCCCGAAATCATCAAATCATCTCAAGAAAACCCATGGTTAGGTTAGGAGGACGTATTTTTTACGTAACGACAAATGAAGAGGACCAGGCTGTGTGTAACTTGAGGGCGCAGACTACTGCGCTACAGGACCTAACATGGCCTTCATAGCACTATGAGGCACTCGTCTAGCCCTGCTAGTCAGCCTCACTAACTCAAGACGCTCAGCCTCACGACTAAACCGTGGTTTACCACAAGTAAACCACACATACACATCTGCGGCTAAAGAGGGGCCTCTATACCCCCCCTTAAAACAAAAGAGGAGGGGGATATAGCCACAAGGACTCTCCTATATATCAGGCATTCTGGTTGTCCAAGGTATTTTTCATGCAAATTTCGGTCCTTTTTATCAACCTTCCTCTCTGGTAATTTGCATAAATACATATCTTTACAGAGCGCTGAGCTGAGAGGCACACACACACAGCGGCTCCCAGCGCCTCTCTCTCTCAAAGGAATTATTCACAAAAAACATTTTGTTCTGTGAAGGGACTGATCTTGCTGGAGTGGACTTGTGTTGGGTAGCGTGTCGCCTTAATACGCCTCTGCTCTTTACAACAAACTCTATAGTGACTCTGCATCAAACTCTACAGTGACTCTGCATGAAATTCTACAGTGACTCTATAGTGACTCTGCATCAAACTCTACAGTGACTCTACAAGAAACTCTATAGTGACTCTACATCATACTCTACACTAACTGCATCAAACTCTACAGTGACTCTACTACAAACTCTACAGTGACTCTACTACAAACTCTACAGTGACTCTGCATCAAACTCTACAGTGACTCTGCATCAAACTCTACAGTGACTCTACAACAAACTCTACAGTGACACTACAACAAACTCTACAGTGACTCTACAACAAACTCTACAGTGACTCTACTACAAACTCTACAGTGACTCTACTACAAACTCTACAGTGACTCTGCATCAAACTCTACAGTGATTCTACATCAAACTCTACAGTGACTCTGCATCAAACTCTACAGTGACTGTATCAAACTCTACAGTGACTCTACATCAAACTCTACAGTGACTCTACATCAAACTCTACAGTGACTCTGCATCAAACTCTACAGTGACTCTGCATCAAATTCTACAGTGACTCTGCATCAAATTCTACAGTGACTCTGCATCAAACTCTACAGTGACTCTGCATCAAACTCTACAGTGACTCTACAACAAACTCTACAGTGACTCTACAACAAACTATACAGTGACTCTGCATCAAACTCTACAGTGACTCTGCATCAAACTCTACAGTGACTCTGCATCAAATTCTACAGTGACTCTGCATCAAACTCTACAGTGACTCTACTACAAACTCTACAGTGACTCTGCATCAAACTCTACAGTGATTCTACATCAAACTCTACAGTGACTCTGCATCAAACTCTACAGTGACTCTACTACAAACTCTACAGTGACTCTGCATCAAACTCTACAGTGACTCTGCATCAAACTCTACAGTGATTCTACATCAAACTCTACAGTGACTCTGCATCAAACTCTACAGTGACTCTGCATCAAACTCTACAGTGATTCTACATCAAACTCTACAGTGACTCTGCATCAAACTCTACAGTGACTCTGCATCAAACTCTACAGTGACTCTGCATCAAATTCTACAGTGACTCTGCATCAAACTCTACAGTGACTCTACTACAAACTCTACAGTGACTCTACATCAAACTCTACAGTGACTCTGCATCAAATTCTACAGTGACTCTGCATCAAACTCTACAGTGACTCTACTACAAACTCTACAGTGACTCTGCATCAAACTCTACAGTGATTCTACATCAAACTCTACAGTGACTCTGCATCAAACTCTACAGTGACTGTATCAAACTCTACAGTGACTCTGCATCAAACTCTACAGTGACTCTGCATCAAACTCTACAGTGATTCTACATCAAACTCTACAGTGACTCTGCATCAAACTCTACAGTGACTGCATCAAACTCTACAGTGACTCTACATCAAACTCTACAGTGACTCTGCATCAAACTCTACAGTGACTCTACATCAAACTCTACAGTGACTCTACATCAAACTCTACAGTGACTCTACATCAAACTCTACAGTGACTCTACAACAAACTCTACAGTGACTCTACAACACACTCTACAGTGACTCTACAACAAACTCTACAGTGACTCTACATCAAACTCTACAGTGACTGTGAATGCTGCTGTTGTAAATGGAATCAAAAACTTTATTTAGAACTCATTTACAATCAAGTTTACACAAAAAAATTACAATCAATTATTTACTTAAGTTATATAAAAACAAATAATCGTTATTACAACTTGGACTGGATGGTACAGCGATGGCTTCGCTTCTTACAGGTCGGCGTTCAATCCCCGACTGTCCAAGTGGTTGGGCACCCACATTCTCCCTCCAATTCCTTCATCGCACATCTCCTGTTCCAGGTGAGTCCACTACGGGGGCTCGCCATAGCCCGTGTTGCTTGGAACTGTTTGTTCCTAGTAGCTGAATCTAAATCAGCAACAGCATCCAATCCCTTAAAACACTTTTTCCTTATTAAGGCTACCCTCCCTCGCCTCAAAAGCACCCTCCATCGCCTCAAAAGCACCCTCCCTCGCCTCAAAAGCACCCTCCCTCGCCTCAAAATCACCCTCCCTCGCCTCAAAAGCACCCTCCCTCGCCTCAAAATCACCCTCCCTCGCCTCAAAAGCACCCTCCCTCGCCTCAAAAGCACCCTCCCTCGCCTCAAAATCACCCTCCCTCGCCTCAAAATCACCCTCCCTCGCCTCAAAAGCACCCTCCCTCGCCTCAAAATCACCCTCCCTCGCCTCAAAAGCACCCTCCCTCGCCTCAAAATCACCCTCCCTCTCCTCAAAATCACCCTCCCTCGCCTCAAAATCACCCTCCCTCGCCTCAAAATCACCCTCCCTCGCCTCAAAATCACCATCCCTCGCCTCAAAACATCACCATACTACCTCCCATCTCCTCTCCACATGCAAATCTCCTGAACAGAGTGCCGGAGGCTGAAGGGATGTGTCGACACCCACCACCACCTCCACTACCCACTCTCCTGCCAGACAGTATGACAATTCAATTATTCCTAATCACTCACGGGCCCCGAGTCAATCCCCCTTCACCCCCTCTCGCCCCGAATGGGATTTTTCTGTTCACAGGGTATAGCTTGCGGGTATACGCAAGGGTATACGCAGAGAAACGACATCCAGATCGAACCCAGGACAAAAAAATGCGTCCCCTCCCACCTGTGTAAACATAGGAAACGGGTCTGGGACTTAATACTACCTGTTGCTCCCAGCATTCTCCCACTACAATGTCACCCCCATGCTAAACTATTTTCTCCTTTAACTGCCTAATGGAAATATAAATTTATGACACAAACTACTTTCAAGATTCAAGATTGTGGGATTCAAGAGTTCCGGCGCGTCTAAGAGAGAGAGAGAGAGTTTCACTGTAAACCGATCATGGAAACCCTTCACTGTGGTTGTCATTCAAGGGTATACGAATCCCCCCCCACAATGAGACTGGAGGAATATAGAGATTATCCACTGCGACGATAAAGGTGAACCGCTTCGATAACTACCAATACCAAGCAGCCTTAAGATCACTATAGAACTAAACACCGGTTTCTCAGTGGGTATGGATACCCACTGGGGTACCAGAAGGGATGTGGTGCTACTCGGCTACGAGTTTACACCAGCGGCTGAGGTAGACTTGATTAAACGTAAACTCTGTCAGCAGAATTATTCTAATACTCTCCGTCATTATAAAACTGAATGAGAACAAATCGCGGAATTCAGAGATTACACTATCAATGGATGTCATATACATATATATTTAAACTTTAGTGCACAAAAAGGGTTACAACATTGGTTACATGCAGGGTACAAGGCTACTTGTGTGTGTGTGTGTGTGTGTGTGTGTGTGTGTGTGTGTGTGTGTGTGTGTGTGTGTGTGTGTGTGTGTGTGTGTGTGTGTGTGTGTGTGTACTCACCTAGTTGTGCTTACGGGGGTTGAGCTTTTCCTCTTTGGTCCCGCCTCTCAACTGTCAATCAACTGGTGTACAGGTTCCTGAGCCTACTGGGCTCTATCATATCTACACTTGAAACTGTGTATGGAGTCAGCCTCCACCACGTCACTTCCTAATGCATTCCATTTGTCAACCACTCTGACACTAAAAAAGTTCCTTCTAATATCTGTGTGTGCGCGTGCGCGCGCTGCCGCCAACTGAATGCTCAATTCCAGAAGCAGATATGACAGATAACAGGAGACAAGAGTCGTTACCTCCAACAGCCATAACGAGCCAATCACCAGTTAATCGTTCGAGCCTATGAACGCATGACTACAAAAAATACACACACACACTCTGTACACCAGTTGATTGACAGTTGAGAGGCGGGACCAAAGAGTCAAAGCTCAACCCCCGCAAGCACAATTAGGTGAGTACAATTAGGTGAGTACATATATATATACTCTGGACACACAATGCGGGTATTTTGAGCCATACAGCCACCAGGCGGTTTTTAATTAACAGTCACGATGATTTGCAGTTGAAAATAATAACTGATGACGGCTTTTGCTGAACCAGTCATTGGAAGTTCTCTAACAGCCTCGGCCTATTTTGTTTGTAAATATAATCATTCCAAAAAAAATTTAAATATGGAATGGAAAGAATTTAATATTTGTTCTCCAAGCGACGGTCTCGCGTCCTGCAGGTCGGCGTTCAATCCCCGACCGTCCATAAGTGGTTGGGCACCATACCTTTCCCCGTCCCATCCCAAATCCTTATCCTCACCCCCCATCCCAGTGCTATATAGTCGTAATGGCTTGGTGCTTGTCCCAATAGTTCCCTTCCTCCAAGAGATACTTTACCTAACACTCCTCCAAGAAAAGTATCTTAATCACCTTCAGTGGTTAAGTGCTTAATTGCACACTAGTTTCTCTATCAGCTATCTTACCCTGTCAGAGTAAAAGAGACAAATGTATGTGTATGTATGTGTATATATGTATGTATATGTATATATGTATGTATATGTGTGTGTATGTATATGTATGTGTATAAAGTATATGTGGAAGCTGGTCAGAATTACATTTCACCTTTGTAAATGCACATTAGTGACACTATGTAAAAGACACATCGATCACTTTATATAAAGCAGATGTAAGTCTGTGTATCATGTATTTAAGTATGTAGGTTAGCCTAGCATTTTAAAAGCACTATACAATCACCTTCTGTGGTTGAGTGTTCAATAAACCCTTGAACTATATGTTTAACACATCTCTAACCCTGTCCATGGAGGACAGAAGAAAATGTATATATGCTGGTTAGCATTGTAAATGTCTGGCCACGTCTGTGGTAGAAAAAAAAAAAACTCCTCCAAGCAAAAATGTCCTACCACACCATGAGATATGAGATATTCTCCTATCTTGATTAAATTTGCTCCTTGAGATATTCTTCAATCCCCCCCCCCTTCTCCCTAATATCTCCTCCCCCCCCCCGAGAGATATTCAGCTCGGACGCATTTACAGATCAACTATTAAATGTTGCGCAAACATTTGAAAACAATTCACGGAAATAAATGGGATTTTTGCATTCTGTTATATATTTAATTACTTCTATCTAATATATATATATATATATATATATATATATATATATATATATATATATATATATATATATATATATATATAAATTATATATATATATATATATATTATATATATATTTTTTGTGTAATGACATTTTCAAATAAAGTTAGATAAATATACACACTTAACAAAAGAATAGGGGTGGTAGGAGAAGAAAATATCAAAGTGTTCAGTGAGGATCCACAAGGTCTTCTCTGAGTACTCTTTATTTTCTTCTCCGAGGCTATGGGTCCCTACATTTGCACCAGAGGTGGTACCCCTTCTAGGTTTTTATATATATATATATATATATATATATATATATATATATATATATATATATATGTGTGTGTGTGTGTGTGTGTGTGTGTGTGTGTGTGTGTGTGTAAATCAGGAAAATTAACACGTGATGAAAAATGTGACAGTGTCAGACCACGGAGGAAGAATTGAAACAACAATTTCCTTAAGTACTTTCGTATTTAATAATACATCTTCAGCAGGGTTCTCACTCTTCTGAAGATGTATTATTAAATACGAAAGTACTTAAGGAAATTCCTGTTTCAATTCTTCCTACGTGGTATGATACTGTCATATATATATATATATATATATATATATATATATATATATATATATATATATATATATATATATATATATATATATATATATATATATATTGGTTTAACTGGAAGAGTTCTCCAAAAGTCATCCTCGCTCGAGGTGAAGAAAAAGAAACAATAGAATATATTACACTTATTATAAAATTACACAACGTTTCGAACCTACATGGTTCATTCTCAAGTGATAGGAAATTACAAAGCGTGTTGGATTGATACTAATATGGGGTCAGGTGAAAAAGTGCAGGTCACACTCAACCGTGCAGGTCACACTCAACCGTGCAGGTCACACTCAACCGTACAGGTCACACTCAACCGTGCAGGTCACACTCAACCACGCAGGTCACACTCAACCGTACAGGTCACACTCAACCGTGCAGGTCACACTCAACCGTGCAGGTCACACTCAACCGTGCAGGTCACACTCAACCGTGCAGGTCACACTCAACCGTGCAGGTCACACTCAACCGTGCAGGTCACACTCAACCGTGCAGGTCACACTCAACCGTACAGGTCACACTCAACGGTGCAGGTCACACTCAACCGTGCAGGTCACACTCAACCGTGCAGGTCACACTCAACAGTGCAGGTCACACTCAACCGTGCAGGTCACACTCAACCGTACAGGTCACACTCAACCGTGCAGGTCACACTCAACCGTACAGGTCACACTCAACCATGCAGGTCACACTCAACCGTACAGGTCACACTCAACCGTACAGGTCACACTCAACCGTACAGGTCACACTCAACGGTGCAGGTCACACTCAACCGTGCAGGTCACACTCAACCGTGCAGGTCACACTCAACGGTGCAGGTCACACTCAACCGTGCAGGTCACACTCAACCGTACAGGTCACACTCAACCGTGCAGGTCACACTCAACCGTACAGGTCACACTCAACCATGCAGGTCACACTCAACCGTACAGGTCACACTCAACCGTACAGGTCACACTCAACCGTACAGGTCACACTCAACCGTACAGGTCACACTCAACCATGCAGGTCACACTCAACCGTACAGGTCACACTCAACCGTACAGGTCACACTCAACCGAGCATGTCACACTCAACCGTGCAGGCCACACTCAACCGTGCAGGTCACACTCAACCGTGCAGGTCACACTCAACCGTGCAGGTCACACTCAACCGTGCAGGTCACACTCAACCGTGCAGGTCACACTCAACCGTGCAGGTCACACTCAACCGTGCAGGTCACACTCAACCGTGCAGGTCACACTCAACCGTGCAGGTCACACTCAACCGTGCAGAAGGTCCCACTCAACCGTGCAGGTCACACTCAACCGTGAAGAAGGTCACACTCAACCGTGCAGGTCACACTCAACCGTGAAGAAGGTCACACTCAACCGTACAGGTCACACTCAACCGTACAGGTCACACTCAACCGTGCAGGTCACACTCAACCGTGCAGGTCACACTCAACCGTACAGGTCACACTCAACCGTACAGGTCACACTCAACCGAGCATGTCACACTCAACCGTGCAGGTCACACTCAACCGTGCAGGTCACACTCAACCGTGCAGGTCACACTCAACCGTGCAGGTCACACTCAACCGTGCAGGTCACACTCAACCGTGCAGGTCACACTCAACCGTGCAGGTCACACTCAACCGTGCAGGTCACACTCAACCGTGCAGGTCACACTCAACCGTGCAGGTCACACTCAACCATGCAGGTCACACTCAACCATACAGGTCACACTCAACCGTGCAGGTCACACTCAACCGTGCAGGTCACACTCAACCGTGCAGGTCACACTCAACCGTGCAGGTCACACTCAACCGTGCAGGTCACACTCAACCGTGCAGGTCACACTCAACCGTGCAGGTCACACTCAACCATGCAGGTCACACTCAACCATACAGGTCACACTCAACCGTGCAGGTCACACTCAACCGTGCAGGTCACACTCAACCGTGCAGGTCACACTCAACCGTGCAGGTCACACTCAACCGTGCAGGTCACACTCAACCGTGCAGGTCACACTCAACCGTGCAGGTCACACTCAACCGTGCAGGTCACACTCAACCGTGCAGGTCACACTCAACCGTGCAGGTCACACTCAACCGTACAGGTCACACTCAACCGAGCATGTCACACTCAACCGTACAGGTCACACTCAACCGAGCATGTCACACTCAACCGTGCAGGTCACACTCATCCATACAGGTCACACTCAACAGTTCAGAAGGTCACACTCAAGCGATCTCCCTCCCCCAATAATGCTACCTTCACGTTTATCAGAAGTTCCATCTCTTTTTAACTGAAACTTTCAATTATCACACTTTAAAAAATGTGATACGAAAAAGACAAAAATTAATTACGAAATTGAACAGCCCTAATTTATGGGTCGAATCCTCGTAATTAAGGCTGTACAAAATGAGCGTAATCCGTCAATTAGACCACTAATATGTAAGTGCGGCAGTTAGGAAGGTAATTCATCACACTTGAGCGCGTAAATGGCTAGTATTTTCGCGATTCAAATCACCGCGAGCGCGAAGTGTCTTGATGGCTTTATATCGACGTCCGCTACCGCGATCTCGGCCGCGATCTCGGCCGCGATCTCGGCCGCACAGTCTCTGTTTCTCGGTCGTAGTGATTGGGCACCATTCCTCTCTCATCCTAGATTCTTATCCTGACCCCATCCCCCCCTTCCAAGTGCTGTATAGTCGGGCTTTCTCCTTGATAGCGATACTAGGAGGAGCTGGGACTAGGGGGAGGTGCTAGGATCAAGAGGGAGGAGCTGGGACCAGGAGGTAGGTGCTAGGACCAGGAGGGAGGAGCTAGGACCAGGAGGGAGGAACTGGGACCAGGAGGGAGGTGCTGGGACCAGGAGGGAGGGAGCTAGGACCAGGAGGGTGGTGCTGGGACCAGGAGGGTGGAGCTGGGACCAGGAAGGAGGAGCTAGGACCAGGAGGGTGGTGCTGGGACCAGGAGGGAGGGAGCTGGGACCAGGAGGGAAGAGCTAGAACCAGGAGGGAGAAGCTAGGACCAGGAGGGAGCTAGGACCAGGTGGGAGGAGCTAGGACCAGGAAGGAGGAGCTAGGAACATGAGGTAGGTGCTAGGACCAGGAGGGAGGAGCTAGGACCAGGAGGGAGGAGCTAGGACCAGGAAGGAGGAGCTAGGACCAGGAGGGAGGAGCTAGGACCAGGAAGGAGGAGCTAGGACCAGGAAGGAGGAGCTAGGACCAGGAGGGAGGAGCTAGGACCAGGAGGGAGGTGCTGGGACCAGGAGGGAGGAGCTAGGACCAGGAGGTAGGTGCTAGGACCAGGAGGGAAAAGCTAGGACCAGGAAGGAGGAGCTAGGACCAGGAGGGAGGAGCTAGGACCAGGAAGGAGGAGCTAGGACCAGGAAGGAGGAGCTAGGACCAGGAGGGAGGAGCTAGGACCAGGAGGGAGGTGCTGGGACCAGGAGGGAGGAGCTAGGACCAGGAGGTAGGTGCTAGGACCAGGAGGGAAAAGCTAGGACCAGGAGGGAGAAGCTGGGACCAGGAGGTAGGTGCTAGGACCAGGAGGGAAGAGCTAGGACCAGGAGGGAGAAGCCGGGACCAGGAGGGAGGTGCTAGGACCAGGAGGGAAGAGCTAGTACCAGGAAGGAGGAGCTAGGACCAGGAGGGAGGTGCTAGTACCAGGAAGAAGGAGCTAGGACCAGGAGGGAGGTGCTAGGATTCCCCCCCTTTTAATACATTGAAATTAATACATTTCATGTATTTGTATGCTTTAGTCGTACCTCGCATAGTTCCATGCCTCTCTGGCTTCGTACGCTCCTTATTGGATAGAATTAATGTTGTCATTCTACGCTGTATGCTAACAAGTCACCTTCGTTCAGGGGTACGGCGAGCAAAGCTACACACCGTGATCCATGCCTCCCCAGCTTGTGCCAGGTCATGTTGAAGAGTGCCAGTGCCTGCGCGAGCACTCGTGTAGCACACATGAATGAGCGCGTCTTTAGAGGAGAGAGAGAATCTGACGCAATAAGAAGTGCACTTCGAAGAAGACACAAGAAAAGCCACAAGGACACTTCGAAGTCAGAAGGACTCTTCGAAGTCACAAGGACACTTCGAAGCCATCAGGACACTTCGAAGCCATCAGGACACTTCGAAGCCAGAAGGACACTTCGAAGCCACAAGGCCACTTCGAAGCCACAAGGCCACTTCGAAGCCAGAAGGACACTTCGAAGCCATAAGGACACTTCGAAGCCACAAGGACACTTCGAAGCCACAAGGACACTTCGAAGCCATAAGGCCACTTCGAAGCCACAAGGACACTTCGAAGCCACAAGGCCACTTCGAAGCCTTCAGGACACTTCGAAGCCAAAAGGCCACTTCGAGGTCTTCAGGACACTTCGAAGCCACAAGGCTACTTCGAGGCCTTCAGGACACTTCTAAGCCATAAGGCCACTTCGAGGCCTTCAGGACACTTCGAAGCCACAAGGACACTTCGAGGCCTTCAGGACACTTCGAAGCCAAAAGGCCACTTCGAGGTCTTCAGGACACTTCGAAGCCACAAGGCCACTTCGAGGCCTTCAGGACACTTCGAAGCCAAAAGGCTACTTCGAGGTCTTCAGGACACTTCGAAGCCACAAGGCCACTTCGAGGCCTTCAGAACACTTCGAAGCCATAAGGCCACTTCGAGGCCTTCAGGACACTTCGAAGCCATCAGGACACTTCGAAGCCATCAGGACACTTCGAAGTCATCCTAATTCTCACTGTTGGTTCCAACTCCGGCAACATACCAGCCCTAAAGAGGCAGGAATGATAAGTGACGGAGAGAGGCGACAGAAGAGACCACAGCTGCGTCTTGCATCCTTCTCAGACACACTCCAAGATATGCTATACACCTCAAACTACATCCAGGAGTAGGTGTAGCTACTCCTAGATGTAGTAACTATTCTTCATGCTGTAGGATAGATACGCATAGATTAAGATAGATGTTTAGGTTCTGTTGGCGATTATTTGTATTTGTAGTACGTGGGGAGAAGCATTTACAGCGTTGTGGTTCGAACACAAGTCGTCAGTGAAGCACTTGTTCGACAAATGTTCGAACGCCATCAGTTGTGAGTCGTGTGGAAATCGTTTTCACTCATAAATAGCGGGGTTTGGCGAATGGATTAATGAGCATTTGGCCTTTATTGATGAGGACGGACTGTGTCAACGCGGAGACTCGACACATCTAGACGAACTAACTCTCAGCAAACGAACTGTGAGAGCTTAACTGTCAGGGGAGCGTTCAGGAGGCATGATAGGAGACATTAGCCAGGATTCGTCAATCATTAACGCAGCCTCATACGAAACCTGTACATCTCTCCACAATCATGGCCCATTTATTTACATTTATTAAAGAGGCTATGAGTTCCGAAGCTCTACGAAGTGGTTCATATCAATAATAACTTTGGGTTGTGAAGTTGTAAAGTTATAAACTGCTTAACCCTATTACCTAGCAGTAAATAGGTACCTGGGTGTTAGTCAGCTGTCACGGGCTGCTTCCTGGGGGTGGAGGCCTGGTCGAGGACCGGGCCGCGGGGACACTAAAGCCCCGAAATCATCTCAAGATAACCTCAAGAAGATATCCCTTAAGCTGCTACAGCCTTAATGAATATAAACATAGCCGCCATGATTGCAGAATGATGAACAGGCTTCGTTAGTGATCGTGCAAGTGCTTGAATAATCCTGACTCCTCCCGAGGCTGTTCTGGCTTCCTTACAAGACAGATGAAGATTAAGCCCCCTCCCCCCAAGAATTGGCACGGGCATGAATAACCCGTAATTCCCTAAGATAGATATAAGAGGTACCCCTAGGGGTAAAACACCACACTCCCACCCACCTAGCATTACTCCCACCCACCTACCTCTCTCCCACCCACCTAGCATTACTCCCACCCACCTAGCATTACTCCCACCCACCTAGCATTACTCCCACCTTCCTCACTCCCACCCACCGAGCATTACTCCCACCTTCCTCTCTCCCACCCACCTAGCATTACTCCCACCTTCCTCTCTCCCACCCACCTAGCATTACTCCCACCCACCTAGCATTACTCCCACCTACCTCTCTCCCACCCACCTAGCATTACTCCCACCTACCTCTCTCCCACCCACTTAGCATTACTCCCACCTTTTTCTCTCCCACCCACCTAGCATTACTCCCACCCACCTAGCATTACTCCCACCTACCTCTCTCCCACCCACCTAGCATTACTCCCACCTACCACACTCCCACCCCACCTGCTGCTACCCACAACAGCGTGTCTGCTCAATGTGTCACCCCAATTATCAGTGACTGACGACGCCCTTCACCCTAATTATAGAACCCTCAGGGCTGCGAGAGGTATTTAACGTGATGGTATAGTGACCTCAGAGGAAGATACAGCCCCGCTCCTGTGCCAGGTGAGTCCACTACGGGGCTCGCCATAGCCCGTGCTACTTGCAACTTTTTCTTCCCAGTAGCTGAATCTAAAACAACTGCCACCTCAGAGGGGAGGAAGAGAGAGAGAGAGAGAGAGAGAGAGAGAGAGAGAGAGAGAGAGAGAGAGAGAGAGAGAGAGAGAGAGAGAGAGAGAGAGAGAGAGAGAGAGAGAGTGCCAGGAGTGCCACCAACCATTCTACTTCACCTCTCACTGGCTCTCGAAACTATCTCTCCTTCGCTCTCTCAGACTTCTCTAATCCGTGATATGAAAGTGGATATTTTTAGACAGGCCGGCAGGCTGTTGATAGACAGGCCCGGCTGTCATGGACCAGCTGGCAGGCAGGCTGACAGACGTTGTAGTCGTGAGGACGGGTAGAACAAGCAGTTCCGGATGACTGACAGGTACGCAGGCTCAGAGACTGACAGACAGGCAGGCTGGCAGACTGGCAGGTAAGGATGGTGACAAACAAGTAGACTGCATCTACTGCCCAGTAGATACAGTAGATGCAGTACCAATTATCACCCACACCAACTCTTTCCTGGACGGGCTCCCCGTCTCACATAACAAAAGACCAATTACACAAGCCCTGATGAACCAACTCTCGCTCATCTCCCGTCAGGTCGCTTGTAACGACCCACTGATCTACTGTCATCTTACATCCCTTACGTTCTTCCCTAAATCTCCACCTTCCTATTCTAATCATGTATTCTTCAAGGTCTTTTCTGATTCTAAACTATATTTAAATCCACTGATTCGTGATGTGTATAATACCCCCTATTAATGCCCTCTTGTATAGCTACCCATAAATACCCTCTTGTTATACCCTTTCATTTGTTTATATATTCCAATTATGTTGCTAACTCTTCTAGATATTAATCACAGTATCTATATTTATCCTAATTTTGAAGATTTTATATATTGATTTTTCTGGGGCTTTAAGATGTCTACTAATCATGACTCTCAGATCTTTGCAGCATTCAGTTTTCAGCGTTATATTCCTGATATCCGGTTACTCTTACTAACAGCTATGCTACTCTCGGAACCTTTCATCTGTCAGTATTAAACTGCGCCTTCTAACCCTGCATCTATGTTAAAAGACTATTTAATTCCTCTTGTAGCCATTCTGAGTCTTCGAAATAACCCCCTATTTTTGTATCATCTGTAAAATTGGCCGCTGATGGTGGTCACTCAATGTTTACACCACGTGTGTGTGTGTGGGAGAGGTCCCCAGACACGGCCCTGCGGCACTCCACTAACTACAGGTTCCCACTCGTGATTCAGTCCAATTAGAATATCGTGCAAGAGAATCTATGGCGGTCTCTCTCTCTCTCTCTCTCCCTCTCCCTCTCTCTCTCTCTCCCTCTCTCTCTCTCTCTCTCAATCTCTCTTCTCTTACCACCATTCCTTTCCCTCGTCCCATCCCAAATCCTTAAGCTGACGTCTTCCAAGTTCTATATGGTCGTATTGGCTTGGCGCTTTCCCCCTGATCATTCCCTTCCCTGCCCTTCGCCTGCCTTGGTTGCTCAACCAAAACAAATCGTCAAGTGAACAGATTGTTAACAATCGACTAACTGACGTTGTCTTACGGGTTGAAAGTTTGAGAATTTGTGAAGAACTGTCAATACTTGACAGACAGGGTTTCTTTTAATGCCAATATTGTGGGTCTCAGCTGTGTACTACACATAGCTCTAATGTGTCTCGGGTGACCTGTCAAGTAGTGGGTCAAGCCACGTGTCCATCTCTCGCCAGATTCTAGATACATTGGCTTCTAGCCAGTGTCTCTATAGATACATGTGTCTAAGATAAATTAGTTCCTATTACTGAATTTCTTTCTCAATCATTCTCCCTTCCCTCCCTCCTCCGTCTTTCTCGTTCGTAATGACTGAGGTTGTCTGGTCTAACTGCCTTGTTGTGGCCGCGGACAAGACGTGATCTTGGTCTAATCTTCATTTTCTCAATGACCTGAGGCCAGATTCACGAAGCAGTTACGCAAGTACTTACGAACGTGTACATCTTTCCTCAATCTTTGACGGCTTTGGTTACATTTATTAAACAGTTTACAAGCATGAAAACTTGCCAATCAACTGTTGTAATTGTTATAAACAGCCTCCGCGTGCTTCGGAGCTCATTAACTGTTTAATAGTTGTAAACAAAGCCGCCAAAGATTGAGAAAAGATATACAGGTTCGTAAGTGCTTGCGTAGCTGCTTCGTGAATCTGGCCCCAGGTTCGTAAGTGCTTGCATAACTGCTTCGTGAATCTGGCCCCAGGTTCGTAAGTGCTTGCATAACTGCTTCGTGTATCTGACCCCAAGTTCGTAAGTGCTTGCGTAACTACTTCATGTATCTGGCCCCAGGTTCGTAAGTGCTTGCGTAACTGCTTCGTGAATCTGGCCCCAGGTTCGTAAGTGCTTGCGTAACTACTTCATGTATCTGGCCCCAGGTTCGTAAGTGCTTGTGTAACTGCTTCGTGAATCTGGCCCCAGGTTCGTAAGTGCTTGTGTAACTGCTTCGTGAATCTGGCCCCAGGTTCGTAAGTGCTTGCGTAACTGCTTCGTGAATCTGGCCCCAGGTTCGTAAGTGCTTGCGTAACTGCTTCGTGTATCTGACCCCAGGTTCGTAAGTGCTTGCGTAGCTGCTTCGTGAATCTGCCTCCTCGTCGCCACGCTGCCTAACCTGCTTTGTCTTGGGTGGGATTACCTTCAGTATAGACTAGATAGTCTACCTTAGAACTAGTGTATGCGTGTATACTAGTGTGTTCATGCTTATCTCTCTTTCCTACAACTGTATTAATACAATAATATTCCTTTTGTGTTCTCCCTGTGTTTATCATATTTCTTCTACGTTCTCTCCGTGTGTCTATCTTCTTCTTTCTTATAGTTTTTTTACTAATTTTTTGCCGTTCTCGTGTCAGGAGTTCAGGGTTGCAAGGGTGCACGGGTGCAATGGTGCACGTCTCCAAGGGTACACGGCTGTAAGGGTGCACGTCTCCAAGGGTGCACGGCTGTAAGGGTGCACGTCTCCAAGGGTACACGGCTGTAAGGGTGAACGCCTCCAAGGGTACACGGCTGTAAGGGTGCACGCCTCCAAGGGTGCACGGCTGTAAGTGTGCACGCCTGCAAGGGTGCACGGCTGTAAGTGTGCACAGTTGCAAGGGTGCACGCCTGCAAGAGTTGCACGGCTCCAAAGGTGCACGCCTCCAAAGGTGCACACCTCCAAGGAGGTGCACGCCTCCAAGGAGAGGTGTGTGCTTGGCGTGCGTCAATCTTATATGGCATTGGCATGTGTATGGGGTCATTCGAGGTCAAACCGTCAATGGGGCACAATTGACAATAGGGTGTGTTAGGAGGAGGAGGAGGAGGAGGAGCAGCTCGCTCAATCACCTCTTGAGAAACAACCCCAACCACCTCAACCCCCCCCCCCCCCCCCCACCCCACTTTACGCCCCTAATCACCGGCAAAGGAGTCTCGGCCGGCTGTAAAAGATAACGGATAATAGCGCTGCGCAGACTTATGAATGCCAGTAAAAATAACCTACAGATTGTACATATCAATACGCTATTCACAGCAGCCGGCCGACCCCCCTATTTATAGAAGTCGATGATTTGTCTCTTGGTAAACATGGGAGGAAAAATATATATGAGCGTCCTTTTGTGTCGTCGCCTGGTGATACAATGGAAGCAATTTGTGGAGGGTTAGTGTGGTGAGGGCCAGCAGGGGCCAGTAGGGGCCAATAGGGGCCAGTATGGGCCAGTAGGGGCCAGTAGGGGCCAGTAGGGGCCAGTATGGGCCAGTAGGGGCCAGCAGGGGCCAGCAGGGGCCAGTAGGGGCCAGTAAGGGCCAGTAGGGGCCAGTAGGGGCCAGCAGGGGCCAGTAGGGGCCAGTAGGGGCCAGTAGGGGCCAGTAGGGGCCAGTAGGGGCCAGTAGGGGCCAGTATGGGCCAGTAGGGGCCAGTAGGGGCCAGTAGGGGCCAGTAGGGGCCAGTAGGGGCCAGCAGGCCACCCTCGCTGGCCCACCATACAGTTGGTTCCAGTTTAAATATTGTTAAGATGTGTGAATATAATATAATATATATATATATATATATTGTGACGATAATCTCCTTCAAGAGATTGAGCCTGCTCTTCCCTCCATAATTACGTCTTCACAATTATATAAAAAGACTATGGAAGAAATGTCCAACAACACCAGCAAGGCTTGCCAGGGTGAGCAGAAACGTATGCAGCCCGCCACCTGTTCGGACCCAAATCACCAAACTACCCGTTGATCGCTACGGCTCCGCTGATTGGTCGCCGGTCTGGCTGCACCTGCACTCGCCCCCCAATACTACCTGATGTCTGGGGTCGCCCCAACATCAGTCCTCAGAATGTTCCGTGCTTTCGTAGCCAGCACTCCTCCCAGCTAGACGTTAGCGTGTACTGAGAGAGGTGGTGGCTTTAAGCCAATATTCCAGCACCTCCCACTTAACTTTTGTTGCACTTCTTGTTATTTTGCCTTAACGTAACTTTCATTGTGTCACTTAAGTATTCTTATTATTTTGATTCATTGATTTTATTATAAGAATTTGTTTGTGCATTATTTTCATGTTTTGATTTATTTAACGTAATTAAAATTTCATTGTTAAAGTTTTACTTGTGTTTTGTGTGTCTTCTCCTTACCTTACCACAGACGAAGTTCCAGTTTTTCTATTTTTTTTTTATAACTATGTGACGAGGCCATACCCCTAGCCTTAAACAGCCGAACACCAACGCGTTACCGTCACAAGTTATATGGGGGCCTGTCCTAGGAGCTTCACTCAGGTACTGGTGCCAAGTGGTAATTTATGGTAAGCGTATTTAACTCTGTTAACGTAGCTTTACTATTTTTCATTCAATTTCATTTTTTATAAGGTGCGGTGTATTGTGCATTACGAGAGTAACATATAGTGAAGGTGAGACAACTTTGGATTACGTGGTGACTGTAGGCCGCAGTCATACTCTTAATTGGTCATCTCTCCCTCCTTGTTATTACTCGTGTTTACCATCTATGTCCCTTGAATATTTCTCATTCTGACAGATCATCATATTGGTACCCTGGTACTGTGGTCTGCCCCGGGTCAAGAGTACCCAATCTTCTGCAATCTGACTGTAGGAGGACAAAGAGGGCCATAGTTCCTCTAGCTCGAACTTTAGTTGCTGAATTGGGACCTCAGCAGCAGTTCTCGTCACAAGTTGACACCTCGCACCCCTACACGTCAGTCAGAGATGATGATACATACAACGGTAGGGAATTAGCTTATTTTTTCAGAGCACAAAAGTTCGCTAATTCTGTAAGTATCATATTAAATTCAGTAGGAAAAACTTGCTTTATGTCCTATAGAGACTTGGCAAGGTATGCCTACATCCTTGGACTACCAATTTTACTTTTGAAGCATTTAACTGTTTCATTTGTTTTCGAAACTTTGTTTCATTTGTTAGTAGGATTTTCTTGCCCTTATTCTCTTACATGAGTACCGGGTAAAAGATTTCCTGCGCCCTTGATTTAATTTAATCATTTAATATCTTTCACTTAACGTTAATTGTTAAAGATCACACAGGATAGGTGCCAGTTGCCACGTTGTCCTGTTTCTGACATTTCATTATTGAACATTCGTGTACCTTTATTTGCTAATTTCACCATGTTTCGTCTCCAAACTTTCCGTGCAAATCCAGCAGGTGAAATAGGAACTTTAAGTCGTGCCAAGAGGACTGAACTACAAACTCTTGCACATGAGTATCAACTAGAAGTTCCCTATCAAGCCAACAAAAATGACCTACACAACCTGTTGCTGGATTACTATTTAGAGCAAGGTAAGATAGACTCTGAAACTCATGAAACTTACTATATTGCAGATAAAACTGATTTGGCAACGCTGAAACTCAAACTAGAGCTGGCCAAGATTGAACGTGAGCAGCAAAGGGAAGCCCGCGAACAGCAAAGGGAAGCAGCTGACATACGAAGGGAAGAGATCGCCCTCAAGGAACGTGAGTTTGCAATGCTCCGTGAACGTGAACGCTTACAGCTTGAAACCAAACAACGCGAGTTGGAAATACAACGCGAACATGACAAGCAACAAGCGACTCTGGCTCTTGAGTGTCGTCAACGGGAATACACGTTGGAAACTTCACACCTCGCTCAACGCCAGCAAGCTACTGCCAATCTTCCCGTCAGTTTTAATATATCACATGCAAGTAAGTTAATGCCATCCTTTGTAGAAGCAGAAGTTGATGTGTTCTTTACCACCTTTGAAACCCTTGCTAATCAACTCAGTTGGCCTGTCGACCAATGGGCAACACTTCTCAGAGTCCATCTTACAGGTAGAGCTGCAGTCACACTCAGTACTTTGGCGTCTGAGAATGACTACTACACTCTGAAACAAGCAGTGTTGGACGCCTACCTCCTCTCTACTGAAAGTTATAGAAGGAAATTCCGTGACCACCTGAAGGCAAGTACCACTACCTTCCTCGAGTTTGCTAACACGAAACGGAGGTATTTCATGAAATGGCTGGAAGCAGCACATGTCTCTACTTTTACAGAACTCGTCAACCTGATGCTTGTTGAAGAATTCTTGAGACGTGTGCCGCCTCCTGTCCGCCTCTACTTAGCAGATAAAGAAGAAACCGACTACCTGAAGTGTGCTAAGTCGGCTGACACTTACAGCCTCATCCACCGGCTGACACCTGAACCATCCTCCAGTAAGAAGTCGTGGTACAGTTACGAGAAGGTGAGCCCCGATCAAGCTGGTTCACAACTGTACTGCAAGTATTGTAGACTCTATGGACATACCATAGACAAGTGTGGTAAGTCTCAATACAAGGGAACCACTGACCAACAACGACCCAAACCAACTCCTCCTAAGTCCGGTAAGCCTGTGATGAATGTTGGTGTTGATGTTAATGATCTTTCTCTTTTCAGTAACCACCTGTATACTGGAACTGTCTCTGCCAACGGTTCAAATCCGGAGGGACGTTTCAAATTGAAGATCTTGAGGGACACAGCGGCTCTACAATCGATCATCTTGAAGTCGGCTGTGCCCAACATAGTCTACACCGGGGAAACAGTCTTCATCACTGACCTCACTGCTACCACTCCATACCCTCTCGCCAGAGTCCACCTGGATTGTCCCTACGTGAACGGGGAAGTCCAAGTCGCCGTCAGGGAAAAGCCTTTTCCCATGCCTGGAGTGCAACTTCTCCTAGGCAACGACTTGGCAGAAGACCTGCAACCGAACAACCTGATCGTCATGGACAAACCCCAGGTGTGTAACTCTGTGCCAAGTAACCCTATTCTTGAGTATGTTACAGCAGAGGTTCAAGAGAGTGATGATGTTTCTCCTCCGGTTCTCGTGACCACCCGTGCACAAGCCGCACGTCCACAGCCAGCTGACTCTACTGCTACCGCTGTCCCTCAAGACCCTCAGAAACTACCCCCGCATCTGACCAAGTTGGAGTTCCGTAAGTTGCAGAGGGAAGATCTTACTTTAACACCATTGTTTTTCCAGGCTGAGACTCAACCCGACAGTATTCCTGGGTTCTTCCTAGAGAACGACTTGCTCTACCGCAGATATAGACCCAGTAAACTGAAGGAGGAGGACGATTGGGCCAACATCGAACAACTTGTGATTCCCACCAGCCTGCGGCCCACTATTCTACACCTGGCCCACGGAGCATTCTCCCACTACGGCTTCAACAAGACTTACCATGGGATTCGTCAAGACTACTACTGGCCAGGTATGGTAAACAACGTCAAACAGTACGTAAAACAGTGTCATACATGTCAGATGGCAGGCAAACCGAACGTCTCCATTCCCAGAGCACCACTGATTCCCATACAGGTGCCTGCGGAACCTTTCCACAGACTCATAATAGACTGTGTTGGTCCTTTACCTCGGACCAGTTCAGGTAACGCCTACATCCTAACCATCCTGTGTCCTACCACCAGATTTCCCATAGCAGTTCCAGTGAAGAACATCACGGCTGCTACGGTTATCAAACATCTACTGAAGATCTTCACTCAATACGGATTTCCCAGGGAGATTCAAAGTGACTGTGGCACCAACTTCACCAGTGATCTCTTCAAAAGGACACTGGAGGAGTTCAACATCAAACAGGTATTGTCCAGCCCCTATCATCCTGCTTCACAGGGTTCTCTTGAACGTAGTCATCAGACCATCAAAGCACTCTTGAAAAAGTTTTGTAGTGAAACCTCAAAGGATTGGGATAAGCAGATTGACCTAATAATGTGTATTTTCAGAAGTCTCCCCAATGAGTCCCTAGGAGTATCTCCTTATGAGATGCTCTACGGCCGTAAGTGCCGTACTCCCCTTAAGGCTTTCAAAGACTCTCTCAGAGATGCCACCTTCAGTGAGCATCAGAATGTGCCCCAGTTTCTTCAAAACCTTCAGCACATTCTAGAGAGAGTCCACCGCTTTGCCCATGATAATCTATTGAAAGCCCAGGTGAGAATGAAGACTCATTACGACCAGACCAGCAAAGTAAGAAAATTCAAGCCGGGAGACTTCGTCCTTGCTTATTTCCCTATCCCAGGTTCACCTTTACAAAACAGATTTTCAGGACCCTACTGCGTCAAAGAGTGCAGGAATAATAATAATTATGTGATAGAGACTCCAGATAGGCGGCGGAAGACCCAGCTGTGCCACGTCAACCTCCTGAAGCAATATAATGGTACTCCTCCCACTGTCTTGACTAATTATTCCACATTCACAGAACCCTACATCCACAGTGAGACCTTCCCAGCTTCTCCTCCCGAAAGCACTGACAAGGAGTCAGCGCTTTCTAATTCCGAAATCCTTAATGATCTTCCCAAATACTTTCAGGATAATCATAGTGCACCTCTCGTCAAGATCTTCAGAGAACATCAAGAGTTGTTCAGAGATGATCCCCAAGAGTGTAATGTTACCCAGCACGACATCCAACTGCTCCCCGACACCCGGCCGATTCGTCAACCCTTCTACCGAATCAGCCCGAGCAAGAAGGAAGTCATGCGTGCTGAGGTGCAATACCTCTTGGATCATGGACTGGCTACACCTTGTGAGTCCCCCTGGGCCTCACCTTGTATCTTGGTGCCCAAACCCCAAGGTAAGGTGCGGTTGTGCACTGACTATCGAAAACTGAACTCTGTCACTGTCAAGGATGCTTACCCCTTGCCAAGGATAGATGACATCCTTGATGCCATTGGTAGTGCCCAGTACTTGTCCCAAGTGGACTTGCTTAAGGGGTACTATCAAGTGTGTCTAACGGAGCGCGCTAAAGAGATATCTGCCTTCATCACTCCTTTTGGACTTTTCAGATATGAACGCCTTCCTTTCGGACTATGTAATGCCCCGGCCACCTTTCAAAGAGCTGTCAACCGTGTCATCCAGGGCTTGGATAACACATACGCCTACCTGGACGATATCGTCGTAGCCTCCAACTCCTGGAGTGAACATCTGCTCCAGCTGCGACGTCTGTTCTCCAAGCTCCTGACAGCCGGCCTCACCATCAACCTGGGCAAGTCCACTTTCGCGAAAGGTAAAGTGCGTTATCTGGGTCATGTTATTGGGAGTGGCAGCATAGCTCCGTTAGACTCACACACTCAAGCCATCCTACAGTATCCACAGCCTACTACCAGGAAGCAGCTCCTGCGCTTCCTTGGTCTTGCCTCTTACTACCGTAGGTTTGTGAGGAATTTCAGTACAGTCGCCACACCTCTAATTCTATTAACCAGTCCCAAGCAACGGTATAATTGGACCATGCAGCAAACCGTTGCTTTCGAACAACTCAAATTCCTCCTCTGTTCTAACCCCATTCTCGCCTCTCCAGATATCACCAAGCCTTTCGTCCTTCATGTCG
>NC_091212.1:5992827-6084504 GCF_040958095.1 Procambarus clarkii | reverse complement strand
AATGACATCATTTACCCTCGATAAAACTTTTGCAAAGTAATTGCAATATCTTTAATTGACAAGTGGTATCACTATTGTCAGTGATATGACTAATTTAATATGCTAAGTTGTTGTTGTTTAAAATTCGCTACCAGGAACAAAAAGTTCCAAGTAGCACGGGCTATGGTGAGCCCGTAGTGGGATATGCTAAGAATGGCCGCATTTATGTGAGGAGAGGAAGTATTAACAAGACCTAACCACACACCAGGAGAAGTATTGACAAGTTTGGGCACGGGAGGCTACGTACGTGTCGTATCGTATCTGAGGTACGGGGTTATTCATGCCCGTGCCACCTCTTGGGCGGCTTAATCTTCATCAATCAATCACGCCTTACTTTACAATGTAGCCGGGGCCCAGTAGCTTGACCTCAACCGTGTCCCCTCGTTAGTGTCATACTTTTTCCGTCACTCATTGTGTCAGAATGTGTCACTCAATGTGTCAGAATGTGTCACTCAATGTGTCAGAATGTGTCACTCAATGTGTCAGAATGTGTCACTCAATGTGTCAGAATGTGTCACTCAATGTGTCAGAATGTGTCACTCAATGTGTCAGAATGTGTCACTCAATGTGTCAGAATGTGTCACTCAATGTGTCAGAATGTGTCACTCAATGTGTCAGAATGTGTCATTCAATGTGTCAGAATGTGTCACTCAATGTGTCAGAATATGTCACTCAATGTGTCAGAATGTGTCACTCAATGTGTCAGAATATGTCACTCAATGTGTCAGAATGTATCACTCAATGTGTCAGAATGTGTCACTCAATGTGTCAGAATGTATCACTCAATGTGTCAGAATGTGTCACTCAATGTGTCAGAATATGTCACTCAATGTGTCAGAATGTGTCACTCAATGTTTCAGAATGTGTCACTCAGTGTGTCAGAATATGTCACTCAATGTGTCAGAATATGTCACTCAGTGTGTCAGAATGTCACTCAATGTGTCAGAATGTCACTCAGTGTGTCAGAATGTCACTCAATGTGTCAGAATGTGTCACTCTGTGTCCTGAGGTCTTCAGAGGCATAAAACTCTAAAAGTACTTCAACTGAGTTACATTTCCAGCGTTCCAGTTGATTTTCCAGGTGTGTGGGGACGTGAATGTTCCCTGGCATCACAGTTTGTTGCTTTGCTGCGTTGCACGCAACATGGGCTGTCCAGGAGAGGGAGATGCACTTGTACTCGCCAACATCAGGATGAAGGAACCTCTGCCCATTTGTTTCCGCCATCGCCGGGGATCGATCCCCGGCCGATGCACAAACCCAAGCCACCCACCTAACCTAACCCACCCACCCACGGAGAGAGAGAGAGAGAGAGAGAGAGAGAGAGAGAGAGAGAGAGAGAGAGAGAGAGAGAGAGAGAGAGAGAGAGAGAGAGAGAGAGAGAAGAGTAGACATCTGTACACCGCTACTTTTCATAGCACCCCTGATTTCGTACGTTGGAGGACTGGTTGGAGATGGGCCGTAGCGTGAGCCGAATCTTTAAACTCCTCAGCCGTATACAGGTGTCATATGTGACTATGGAAACCTGTACAGTGTCATATGTGACTATGGAAACCTGTACAGTGTCATATGTGACTATGGAAACCTGTACAGTGTCATATGTGACTACGGAAACTCTTACATTTCCCAGAAAAAACGTAAGAGTCAGAGAGCATATATATATACTTGAAATGTTACAGTGTTGCCAAGGAATAGGTCACTACTGGCTTTGGAAATTGGGTTACAGACCTCTGCATGGAACATGTTGCCAATTAACCTTAGAGAAGCAGCCAGCCCGCGGGAGATTTTCAAGCGCGGGTACGCAGCCTGTTGGCGGGAGTCGGTCGAGTCGGTAGATTGGAGATGCCAGGCATCTTCCTTCCCTTTCCTTTGTCTCTTCCTCTCCCATCTCGTCCTGTTCCATAGTCTCTCCCTAACCATCCCTAGGCACCCGTGAAGCCTGGGTTATCCGGATGCCTGACTTCGGCAATACTTACACGAACGCTCTTCTTGCGAATATTTGAATATTTCTGACACATACGAAATGTTTTGTACTCTCCATGAGTGTTTTTACACTGTTCTGGAGTGTTTTCGTACATAACTAGTGCTTTTCGTGCCCATTTGGAGTCTTTTATGACCAATCTTGGAATTATTAATGCCCTTTCAGTGTATTTTTTTCCTCTCACGCAAATCGAACTCATGTCGTTTTTTTCCTGTAATATTCATAGCCACATTTAAGTACGTGGAAAGTGTCCAGCTGTACTGTAATCCTCTCAACGAACCTGGTGTCGAGCCTAACCGCTTCCTGCCTCACCTGAGTGGAATCTTCAAACGCAAGTTCAATTTCTATCTTCATATGACAGCCATGAATTTATATTCTCGAAATAGAATACTCTTGTTGCCACGAGTCCTCTTGTGTGTGATGAGTCCTCTTGTGCGTGATGAGTCCTCTTGTGCGTGATGAGTCCTCTTGTGTGATGAGTCCTCTTGCTCGCCAGATATCTCTCTACCCCCTACTTTCCAACAATTAATCCAGGAGTACATGATTAATCCCAATTCTAAACAACTTGATATTCCTAACCCCCCACCCCCCAGCCCACCCCCCATCCCCTCCCCATCCCCCCCTCCCCATCCCCCCTCCCATCCCGCCACCCCCTCCCCATCTAAATCTCAAGTCTTCGGCTACCCATCACCTTGCTAATTACCGCCACTCTCAGCATTTAATTACAAGAGTCTTAGAGGTAATATGCAGAGGTAAGGTCGTTGGTACGTCAAACTACCTCATAATTATAGACTAAACACACACCGAACCAAGAACTCATCCCCTACTATTAGCTGCGAGGAGTTTCTCAACGTCTCCCGCGCGGGGGAACTACAGCAGCCTTTATCCTACTGACCGCAACATCGTGCACCGTTAATTTGAATTGAAAGAATCGTTATTTTCGTTATAACGGATTTTTTTTTTAAGCGCGGTCTTCGCCAGCGGTTCGTACGTGTGGTGAGAATTATTCATTGGGGCTACAACAGCTCCACAACAGCAGATACATTGGGGCTACAACAGGTCCACAACAGCAGATACATTGAGGCTACAACAGGTCCACAACAGCAAATACATTGGGGCTACAACAGGTCCACAACAGCAAATACATTGGGGCTACAACAGGTCCACAACAGCAGATACATTGAGGCTACAACAGGTCCACAACAGCAAATACATTGGGGCTACAACAGGTCCACAACAGCAAATACATTGGGGCTACAACAGCTCCACAACAGCAAATACATTGGGGCTACAACAGGTCCACAACAGCAAATACATTGGGCTACAACAGGTCCACAACAGCAAATACATTGGGGCTACAACAGGTCCACAACAGCAAATACATTGGGGCTACAACAGCTCCACAACAGCAAATACATTGGAGCTACAATAGGTCCACAACAGCAGATACATTGGGGCTACAACAGGTCCAGCACAGCAGATACATTGGGGCTACAACAGGTCCAGCACAACACTGAATGACTGCATGTACCAAGTGAACGCCGAAATCAAACTGTTTACATTCAGGTCTTAAGCTGGGACGATCATTGGTGAAGAAGGTCCCTGACCAACACTACACTCTCATATTGGACCCGTGAACTACAAATTGCTCACCCCTAAGTGCACTTAATCTCACTTTATGATAACCTTAAGATAACTTGAAGATAAGTGTTGAGTCCTTTAATCGATCGAACTCCTCATCTTATCCCGTCGGACTGGTATCGTTCCCAGTCAATCCTCCGCGTCCTTCATCTTCCCTCAACCAGCCACATCAACCCGTGGCACCAACAGACCGCTTGATTGGGATTACTTAGGATTACTTTGGATTACGTAGGTCCCGGAGGGGGGTGGGGTGGGGGGTTAAGCAATGGTCCGTAGCAAAGGTGCTTCTCTCACTCATGAAGGTGAAAGAGCCAATCAGCAGGGCACCTCTGCTCTTAACTGATCAGTCATGGCGACCAGGGGAGCCAATCAGCGAAGCCGTCTGCTCTCATTGTGCCGTCAAGCAGATTAAGCGGCCACTCAGAGCGTGTTTAGTATTCCATTCGGCTGGTGATTAATCACGGCTGCCCATCAGATCTTCTCTAGATGCCATTATATCAAACTTTTTTAAAACACAACTTACAACTAATACAAATTTATATTCCCCCGGTGTGTGTGTGTGTGTGTGTGTGTGTGTGTGTGTGTGTGTGTGTGTGTGTGTGTGTGTGTGTGTGTGTGTGTGTGTGTGTGTGAGTACTAGTACTCACCTAATTGTGGTGCAGGGTTGAGCTCTGGTTCTTTGGTCCCGCCTCTCAACCGTCAATCAACTGGTGTACAGGTTCCTGAGCCTACTGGGCTCTATCATATCTACATTTGAAACTGTGTATGGAGTCAGCCTCCACCACATCACTTCCTAATGCATTTCATTTGTTAACTACTCTGACATTGAAAAAGTTCTAATATCTCTGTGGCTCATTTGGGCACTCAGTTTCCACCTGTGTCCCCTAGTGCGTGTGCCCCTTGTGTTAAATAATTTGAACCTATGTTGGTGGTTTGTCACGAAGTCTCTTCTCTCCAGATGTGTTACCAGGTGTTTTCTCACGATCTTCTCCATCACCTTGCATGGTATACAAGTTAAGGACACTGGCCTGTAGTTCAGTGCCTCTTGTCTGTCACCCTTTTTGTATATTGGGACCACATTCGCCGTCTTCCATATTTCTGGTAGGTCTCCCGTCTCTAGTGACCTACTATATACTATGGAGAGTGGCAAGCAAAGTGCTCCTGCACACTCTTTCAATACCCATGGTGAGATTCCGTCTGGACCAACAGCCTTTCTCACGTCCAAATCCAACAGATGCCTCTTAACCTCATCTCTGGTAATTTCGACCCCTTCCAAGGCTGCCTGGTTTACTGCCACCTCTCCTACCTCAAGGACTTCACCTCGTTCTAATGTGAAGACCTCCTGGAATCTCTAGTTGAGATTCATCTCTTGTGTGTGTGTGAGAGAGAGAGAGAGAGAGGGAGAGAGAGAGAGAGAGAGAGAGAGAGAGAGAGAGAGAGAGAGAGAGAGAGAGAGAGAGAGAGAGAGAGAGAGAGAGAGAGAGAGAGAGAGAGAGAGAGTGAGTGGGGAAAAACAGGGAATAGTGAAATTTATCAAAGCCATAAAGAATAGTGTAAAATAGTGAGAGTGATGAAGGCAATGAAAAGAATACCACTGAGGAGAATACATCAATTAATGAAGATGATGAGAACAACACAGTCCTCTCACCTCCCAGACCAACACATACCTTGTTTCCTCCTAGTGTCAACTCTAAGCCCCCCCCCCCTCCCCCCGCTAAAGCTGAGTACATTCTTAACCCAACCTTCCCCTTAAACTGACACACACACACACACACACAGCCCCTGCTCCTGTGCCAGAAAGTCCACTACGGGATCACCATAGCCCGTGCTACTTGCAACTTGTTGTTCCCAGTAGCTGAATCTAAAACAACCTTTTAAGCTTGAAGGTCAACATTATTGATTATGGAAAAACTTGCTACAATGATCTAGTGCTTGAGTGAAGAGGAAGGGAAGACCCAATGTGTAGGTGTATTAAAAGAAAAATTTTGGGATGAAACCTTCATCCTTCCTCAAGGTAGCTGAGTGGACTGCGCTCGGGATTCCTAGTCCTTAGGTTCCGGGTTCGATCTCCGGTGGAGGCGGAAACATATGGGCAGAGTTTCTTTCACCCCGATGCACCTGTTCATCTAGCAGTAAATAGGCACCTGGGAGTTAGACAGCTGTTACGGGCTGCTTCCTGGGGGCATGTAACAAAAAGGAGGCCTGGTTGAGGACAGGGCCGCGGGGGACCTAAGCCCCGAAATCATCTCAAGATAACCTCAAGATCTCAAGATAGCAGCTCTACATAAATGTAAACGTTCAACTCCCGGAAGGAAATCAAATCACACAATACAGGCTACATACAGGCTACATATAGATTCTTCTAGTTACCAGGAAATCCGCTGCTTGACTTACATAAGGAGCTGTGTGCCTGGAGAACTTCCTAATTCACGAGCCAACAGGTCTGGGGCAAGATTCACGAAAGCACTTACGAACCTGTCCATCTTTTCTCAATCTTTGGCGGCTTTGTTTACAATTATTAAACAGTTAATGAGCTCCGAAGCACCAGGAGGCTGTTTATAACAATAACAACAGTTGATTGGCAAGTTTTCACGCTTGTAAACTGTTTAATAAATGTAAACAAAGCCGTCAAAGATTGAGGAAAGATGTACACGTTCGTAAGTACTTTCGTGAATCTGGTTATCTTGAGGTTATCTTGAGATGATTTTGGGGCTTAAGTGTCCCCGCGGCCCGGTCCTAGACCAGGCCTCCATCCCCAGGAAGCAGCCCGTGACAGCTGACTTAACTCCCAGGTACCTATTTACTGCTAGGTAACAGGGGCATTCAGGGTGAAAGAAACTTTGCCCATTTGTTTCTGCCTCGTGCGGGAATCGAACCCGCGCCACAGAATTACGAGTCCTGCGCGCTATCCACCAGGCTACGAGGCCCCCCCCCCCCTGGTTCTTGAGAACATCTAAGTGCGCGGCTGGGAGCACCCCTGATGGTCCTGAGGTTCGAGTCTCTTCAAGTGCGGCAGTTTGATTTCCTCACTTGATACAACCCGTCAGTCTACAGTGACACTATTACTAATCCTATGCCAAATCAGCGGAAATCCTTTCGCATATTTCTCTTGTCAATTGCCTTTGCAAAACGTCTAAGAGAGTGGTTCTAAATCTCTTTCATATAACTAGACTTGTGTCTCACCATTCCTTTCCCCCCGTCCCATCCCAAATCCTCATCCTTGAGGTTATCTTGAGGTTATCTTGAGATGATTTCGGGGCTTTAGTGTCCCCGCGGCCCGGTCCTAGACCAGGCCTCCACCCCCAGGAAGCAGCCCGTGACAGCTGACTAACACCCAGGTACCTATTTTACTGCTAGGTAACAAGGGCATAGGGTGAAAGAAACTCTACCCATTGTTTCTCGCCGGCGCCCGGGATCGATCCCGGGACCACAGGATCACAAGTCCAGTGTGCTATCCACTCGGCCGACCGGCTCCCGATCCTGACCCCTTCCCAAGTGCAATATAGTCGTAATAGATTGGCGCTTTCCCCTGGTCCTATCCTATCCCTAGCCCCTTCCTATCCTTCCCTCGTTGGATAGGAACATATTTACTCAACAGGAGGTCATCTGAATTGCAATCTGGAGTGGTTGTTACGTGTGGTGGTATAGTGGACTGGGGTGCGCATGGGAACACTCGGTGCATTGGTTCGAATCCTTCAGCAGGGCGCCTGGGGATTTACTCGAAATGTTCTTAACTCTGTACTCGGCCCACGCCGGGATCTTGAAGAGTTCTCTGGTCTGAGAAAACAGAGGTGCTGAGTCCACGCCCTTCCATATGGGATAGAGCGCTCTATCCAACATGGGATAGAGCGCCCCTCCAACATGGGATAGAGCGCTCCTCCAACATGGGATAGAGCGCTCCTCCAACATGGGATAGAGCGATCCTCCAACATGGGATAGAGCGCCCCTCCAACAGGGGATAGAGCGCTCCTCCAACATGGGATAGAGCGCTCCTCCAACATGGGATAGAGCGCTCCTCCAACATGGGATAGAGCGTTCCTCCAACATGGGATAGAGCGCTCCACCAACATGGGATAGAGCGCCCCTCCAACAGGGGATAGAGCGCTCCTCCAACATGGGATAGAGCGCTCCTCCAACATGGGATAGAGCGCTCCTCCAACATGGGATAGAGCGCTCCTCCAACATGGGATAGAGCGCTCCTCCAACATGGGATAGAGCGCCCCTCCAACATGGGATAGAGCGCCCCTCCAACATGGGATAGAGCGCCCCTCCAACATGGGATAGAGCGCTCCACCAACATGGGATAGAGCGCCCCTCCAACATGGGATAGAGCGCCCCCTCCACCCAGGATAGATAATTAATAATTTACAAACAACCAATTAATAATTACACACAACTTCTCAGTAAGCCAAACGACTGAATAGTCCTCCATAATATACAGATTTATACAGTTCTATACTGTAGAAAATGGTGTATTATTTAGCCGTATTTCTTTAATATTTTCTTATATTTTTCAGGTGGACTCTAAACCGAGTAACTGGATATATATATATTGAGTTATTTCTGAGCGTCCAGCGACGCGGGTCACGAGTAGCCAGAGACTGCTAGTTTTTGTTGAACTTCTCCTGCATGCTCTCATGTCTGCTATCCCAGCAGTCTGCCCGCCCACTCCTGCAGTCTGCCCGCCCACTCCTGCAGCAGCCTGCCCGCCCACTCCTGCAGCCTGCCCGCCCACTCCTGCAGTCTGCCCGCCCACTCCTGCAGCCTGCCCGCCCACTCCTGCAGTCTGCCCGCCCACTCCTGCAGCCTGCCCAGGTACAACAGTGTACCTATTGCATCTCTGGTTTTCAACAGTGCTATTCTGCACTTCCTGCCATGCCTTCTGGTCTCGTAAGGTGATGTTTTCATGCGCACATTTGAAACTATTACCTATTAATATTTTCCAAATGAAAATTATGTATCTCTCTCACCTCGACTCTTAAAGAAAATACAATTTGAGAAATTGTAAACATTGCGAGCAATGGGTTAATGAACGGACTGTGGCAGAAATTAGATCTCTGCATGTCCTCCAGGCCAGTAATTTCTCCAGCTTTGCTTTGGCCTCTTATTGTGCAACAATATTCCTCTCTGGAGAACACCAGTGTCTTAAAATATATCATCGTCATTGTTATCATTGTTATCTGAAAGGTTCTTGTTATCCAACCTGCCATTTTCTATGCAGTTGTGACGACTACTATGTCTTCTTTCTATAGTGTGATTTTGTGGTGTTTTAACGTGTGGCTTACCTTTTGACAGTGGCTTTCTTATTCCCCCCCCCCACACACAGTGCCGGAGCTGTTACTTATCCTGTGGGAGCCGGTCGGCCGAGCGGACAGCACGCTGGACTTGTGATCCTGTGGTCCTGGGTTCGATCCCAGGCGCCGGCGAGAAACAATGGGCAGAGTTTCTTTCACCCTATGCCCCTGTTACCTAGCAGTAAATAGGTACCTGGGTGTTAGTCAGCTGTCACGGGCTGCTTCCTGGGGGTGGAGGCCTGGTCGAGGACCGGGCCGCGGGGACACTAAAGCCCCGAAATCATCTCAAGATATCCTCATTAAACATTATCCTCAGTAAATATTAGTTTCTGTGTCCCATTGGAAGACCTGGGGTCAGACTCACGAAGCAGTTACACAAGTACTTACGAACGTGTACATCTTTCCTCAATCTTTGACGGCTTTGGTTACATTTATTGAACAGTTTACAAGCATGAAAACTTGCCAATCAACTGTTGTTATTGTTATAAACAGCCTCCTGGTGCTTCGGAGCTCATTAACTGTTTAATAATTGTAAACAAAGCCGTCACAGATTGAGAAAAGATGAACAGGCTCGTAAGTGCTTGCGTAACTGCTTCGTGAATCTGGCCCTTGATGTACAGCAGTTCGGAGGTTTTCTGTCTCCTCACCTGTTATCTTACTGTCATCTGCAAAGGATGCTATAGTTTGTGAGCTTGTCTGTCCAATATGAGAATGAGGAACAGTACTGGGGTAAGCACAGTACTCTGGGGAACTAAGTTGTTTACGGTGGACGGTCCAGATTGACTATTAGCCTGCATTCTGTTCGTAGGGAATTTAAAGATCCATCTTCCTTTTTTACCAGTAATTTCTTTTTACTGGTAACACTACCATCTTCTTGAGGTTATCTTGAGATGATTTCGGGGCTTAGCGTCCCCGCGGCCCGGTCCTCGACCAGGCCTCCCCCCCCCCCCAGGAAGCAGCCCGTGACAGTTGACTAACTCACAGGTACCTATTTACTACTAGGTAACAGGGGCATCAGGGGTGAAAGAAACTCTGCCCATTGTTTCTCTCCGGTGCCTGAGATCGAACCCGAGACCACAGGATCAAGCGTACAGCATTCTGTCCGCTCAGCCACCGGCTCCCCATTTGGTCACACACCTGTGGAGCGCTTTCACAAAATGTGTGTGTAAATTACATCGGTGTTTCGGCCGTCTTGCACAGTACCCTGTGCCCGTCCACAGTACACAGTACCCATCTAGGGCTGTGCGTATCACAGTGGTCTAACAACTGTGAGTGTTCACACTCACTAGAAGTTGAAGGGACGACGACGTTTCGGTCCGTCATGGACTATTCTCAAGTCGATTGTGAGAATGTCAATTGAGAGCAATCGACTTGAGAATGGTCCAGGACGGACCGAAGCGTCGTCGTCCCTTCAACTTCTAGTGTGTGGTCTGGTCAACATACTTCAGCCACGTTATTGTGACTCATCGCCTACATTCACACTCACGGAACAGGCTACATGGAGCAGGTAACCCCAGGTGTGTTGGGGGGGGGGGGGGCGGCCAGCATGCCACGGAACATTGAGTGACAGAGGTCCTAGTTTTCCTTACTTGAGTATTGAATAATATAAGTGTTGCTATAGGAACACTTTGTTCAGTACTGGCGTGATCACAGCCTTGCAACACTCAACTCTGTCATCACGGCGGCATGATATATTCATCAGATCAACCAGCTTGTGTTTACCTCCATGAACTTGACGTGGGCATGACTTGACAGGCCTTTTGTGGGTAAAAGAAACAGGTGCCCGTGTGTGTGTGTGTGTATGTGTGTGTGTGTGTGTGTGTGTGTGTGTGTGTGTGTGTGTGTGTGTGTATGTGTGTGTGTGTGTGTGTGTGTGTGTGTGTGTGTGTGTGTATGTGTGTGTGTGTGTGTGTGTGTGTGTGTGTGTGTGTGTGTGTGTGTGTGTATGTGTGTGTGTGTGTGTGTGTGTGTGTGTGTGTGTGTGTGTGTGTGTGTGTGTATGTGTGTGTGTGTGTGTGTGTGTGTGTGTGTGTGTGTGTGTATGTGTGTGTGTGTGTGTGTGTGTGTGTGTGTGTGTGTGTGTGTATGTGTGTGTGTGTGTGTGTGTGTGTGTGTGTGTGTGTATGTGTGTGTGTGTGTGTGTGTGTGTGTGTGTGTGTGTGTGTGTATGTGTGTGTGTGTGTGTGTATGTATGTGTGTGTGTGTGTGTATGTATGTGTGTGTGTGTGTGTGTGTGTGTGTGTGTGTGTGTGTATGCATGTGTGTGTGTGCGTGTGTGTGTGTGTGTGTGTGTGTGTGTGTGTGTGTGTGTGTGTGTGTGTGTATGTATGTGTGTGTGTGTGTGTGTGTGTGTGTGTGTGTGTGTGTGTGTATGTATGTGTGTGTGTGTGTGTGTGTGTGTGTGTGTGTACTCACCTAGTTGTACTCACCTAGTTGTGTTTGCGGGGGTTGAGCTCTGGCTCTTTGGTCCCGCCTCTCAACCGTCAATCAACAGGTGTACAGGTTCCTGAGCCTACTGGGCTCTATCATATCTACACTTGAAAATGTGTATGGAGTCAGCCTCCACCACATTGCTTCCTAATGCATTCCATTTGTCAACCACTCTGACACTAAAAAAGTTCTTTCTAATATCTCTGTGGCTCATTTGGGCACTCAGTTTCCAGCTGTGTCCCCTAGTTCGTGTGCCCCTTGTGTTAAATAGCCTGTCTTTATGAACCCTGTCGATTCCCTTGAGAATCTTGAATGTGGTGATCATGTCCCCCCTCTAACTCTTCTATCTTCCAACGAAGTGAGGTTCAATTCCCGTAGTCTCTCCTCGTAGCTCATACCTCTCAGCTCGGGTACTAGTCTGGTGGCAAACCTTTGAACCTTTTCCAGTTTAGTCTTATGCTTGACTAGATATGGACTCCATGCTGGAGCCGCATACTCCAGGATTGGTCTGACATATGTGGTATATAATGTTCTGAAAGATTCCTTACACAAGTTTCTAAAGGCCGTTCTTATGTTAGCCAACCTGGCATATGCTGCTGATGTTATCCTCTTGATATGAGCTTCAGGGGACAGGTCTGGCGTGATATCAACCCCCAGGTCTTTCTCTCTCTCTGACTCTTGAAGTATTTCATCTCCCAAGTGATACCTTGTAACTGGTCTCCTGCTTCCTACCCCTATCTTCATTACATTACATTTGTTTGGGTTAAACTCTAACATCCATTTGTTCGCCCATTCCTGCAGCTTGTCCAGGTCTTCTTGAAGCCTCAAGCTGTCCTCGTCTGTCTTAATCCTTCTCATAATTTTGGAGTCGTCAGCAAACATTGAGAGGAATGAATCTATACCCTCTGGGAGATCATTTACGTATATCAGAAACAGGATAGGTCCAAGCACAGAGCCCTGTGAGACTCCACTGGTGACTTCACGCCATTCTGAGGTCTCACCCCTCACTATAACTCTCTGCTTCCTATTGCTTAGGTACTCCCTTATCCACTGGAGCGCCCTACCAGTTACTCCTGCCTGTTTCTCCAGCTTATGCATCAACCTTTTATGGGGTACTGTGTCAAAGGCTTTCCGACAGTCCAAAAAAATGCAGTCCGCCCATCCTTCTCTTTCTTGCTTAATCTTTGTCACCTGATCGAAGAATTCTATCAATCCTGTAAGGCAAGATTTACCCTCCCTGAACCCATGTTGATGGGTTGTCACGAAGTCTCTTCTCTCCAGATGTGTTACTAGGTTTTTTCTCACAATCTTCTCCATCACCTTGCATGGTATACAAGTTAAGGACACTGACCTGTAGTTCAGTGCCTCTTGTCTGTCACCCTTTTTGTATATTGGTACTACATTAGCCGTCTTCCATATTTCTGGTAGGTCTCCCGTTTCCAGTGACCTACTATACGCTATGGAGAGTGGCAAGCAAAGTGCTCCTGCACACTCTTTCAATATCCATGGTGAGATTCCATCCGGCCCAACAGCTTTTCTCACATCCAGCTCCAATAGGTGCTTCTTGACCTCATCTCTTGTAATTTCGAACCTTTCCAAGGTCACTTGGTTTGTTGCCACCTCTCCTAGCGCCGTGACTTCTCCCTGTTCTATTGTAAAGACCTCCTGGAACCTTTTGTTGAGTTCTTCACACACCTCTTTGTCATTCTCTGTGTACCTGTCCTCGCCCACCCTAAGTTTCATCACCTGTTCCTTCACTGTTGTCTTCCTCCTGATGTGACTGTGTAGTAGCTTTGGTTCGGTCTTGGCTTTATTAGCTATATCATTTTCATACCTTTTCTCAGCTGCTCTTCTCACACTGACATACTCGTTCTTGGTTCTCTGGTATCTCTCTCTCTACTTTCTGGTGTTCTGTTATTACGGAAGTTCCTCCATGCCCTTTTGTTCAGCTCCTTTGCTTTCATACATTCCTTATTAACCCACGGATTCTTCCTTTGCTTCTCTGTTTTTTCCTGTCGGGCTGGGACAAACCTGCTTACAGCCTCCTGACACACCTGTGTGTGTGTGTGTGCGTGTGTGTGTGTGTGTGTGTGTGTGTGTGTGTGTGTACGTCAATGTGGGTACCAGAGCCTCCCTAACCGCTACCGACGGAGCCTCCCTGTTACGACCCTGCCCAACCAGTTCAGACTGGATACGCTGAGGTCATACCTCAGAGTGTCAAGGTACCTCTATTACGATGTATAATTCATTATGCACTATCTGAAATAACGTTATTATAGACACGTGTACTTTATTGTATGGGATTTTGCTGCATGGCTATTATTATATTTCCTGGATGTGTTTGTGTACTCACCTAATTGTGCTTGCGGGGGTTGAGCTTTGGCTCTTTGGTCCCGCCTCATGTTAGTGTGTATCTGCTAGTTTGGTCGGCCCGCTGTTGTTAGTGTCACTACCCCACCCCACCCCCCTTCCCCCTCCTCCTTTGCCTATCAGCACAGTCAATCCGGTTTGTTGTATATACATATTTTTATGATGGTAATTTTTGTGTGGTTGAACATCTGCGTGCGTCCCCAAGGTGTGTGTATATATACGTCAAAGTATTTTTTCTGTTTGTTTTCTGTATTCTGTGTTGATTTATACAGAATTGTTCTTGCTGTTCACTGGATGTGTTCACAAACACATCCAGGGAGCCGGTCGGCCGAGCGGACAGCACGCTGGACTTGTGATCCTGTGGTCCTGGGTTCGATCCCACTAAACAAAGACCCGAAATCATCTCAAGATAACCTCAAGATAGCCCCTTGCTAGAGCGGTTCTTCTCCGGCCCCGACCACGGCGGTCTCCGGGGGTTTGGAGTCCCTGTGCCTTTTTTTACCAACTTCGAGGTCAGCTCCGGAGCTAGAGCCCCTGGGGGCAGTTCGTTGTTGCCTTCTTCAGCCTCGTTCTGACAGTTCCTGCGACGGCGCTGGAACCCAATCGTTTTGGCAGGTAGAACGGCCTATTGACATAGCTCATGTGCATGGGGGGGAGTTGTGTAAAACCCTGGTTTGTGTCTCGGAGAGGCTGCAGGATCCAAGTAAGTTTGGTACAATTTCTGGTTTCAACTCTTTTTGACCATGTCGTAGCTCAGTCGATTAAGGCAGCGTCTGGGATGATCTCGGACGTAGGTTCGAATCCTCGTCACGGCCCTTGTGGTTTTGTCCAATCGTATTAGCGTTTGCCTTTCCACTGGAGACGAGTAACTGACTTGGCCATTTCTCAAGGCATTGTGGACTTCAACTTCCGTAGAGTTTCTTGACTTTGTCATAACTCTAGTCAGTATAAAAAGCTATGATTTGTTCAGATCTGAAACCTACATCTATGGACAGCACAAAACGTCCACTAGACTGTGCGACACAGTGGTTGCAAGGATCAGGTTGGGTTACCGTTACCTGTGGCAGGTGGCTGCAGGTGACGGGTCTCCCAATCCTGAGCACTCCAGTTGCAAACTCTGTGAGCAGGAACTACGGCAAGATCTCCCGCACTACATCACTGAATGCCCAGTTATTAGACCTTTCAGACCAGTTGGCATGAGGTACCTGGAGCTTTGCAATTACTTTATTCACTCTCGTATTCTTGAAGATATCCTCACAGTATACCCAAAATTTGCCAGTGCAGGCTATTAAACACATGGCTCTGTATGACTAACCATCCTGCGAGATGGGGACTTGTATTACCACTGCTACCTTATTCAATCTTGTGTTGTTGATATCCTCAAAATGCATCCGGAGTCTGCCAGTGTAGACCGCCTATCACATGCCTCTGTATGACTAACCATCCTGTGTGATGGGGATTTTATAGCATCACCTAGTTAGCTTTTTTGACACACTGTACTCCACTTCATATAGTCTAGGGTAGCTGCACTAATGCAGATGTACCTCATAACTTAATAAAAAAAAAAAAAAAAAAAAACTAGTCAGTATGGACGCTATTTGAGACGAGATTTTCGACTTTGTCGTTAACCAGTCCAGTTGGGACTTAGTATATTTCTGAAGGCAAAGTGATAGTTCATTAACTTGTGTTATTGATGTTCATGCAGAGACATTATCCCCCCCCCTCTGGTTATGTCACGTCACCACCCACCTTGTTCACAACCTTTCAGACAGTCTTGAGTGGACTAGTGTATCAATGTTGTCAGGTGATTAGTGCTTAATGACATCTAGCTGCTATAACTTGTGTTTAATGTTAATTTACTTATTATTTGGTTGTATGTATAGAGCGAGATTTGTGTATACAATTAAACGGTGCCATGTAGATAAGTTCACCCCAGTAAACTGATGAGTTTACGTAGACTTTCACTCTGGCCTGGACCTGTTACCACCTAATAAGATGAGGCCAGGTGACTCATTGATTTATGAGGGAGAGTTGTATTTCACGAGTCTACCTGTGGGTATTTCCTCACCCCCTCCCTCACCCCCTCCCTCACCCCCTCCCTCACCCCCTCCCTCACCCCCTCCCTCACCCCCTCCCTCACCCCCTCCCTCACCACCTCCCTCACCCCCCTCCCTCACCCCCTCCCTCACCACCTCCCTCACCCCCTCCCTCACCCCCCCCCTCACCCCCTCCCTCACCCCCTCCCTCACCCCCTCCCTCATGCAATAAACAACATATCTCCTATTTAAAGAGCAACAGTCCAGGAACCTCGACCCCAGACCCTGTAAAAAGGTATCCAGTAACTCCACAGTAATATACCTCACAACGTCCTGAAGGCAAACATTGGTATTGAGGTGTGTGTGTGGTGGGGGGGGGGGGAGAGGTGAGGGAAGGGGTGAGGTAAGGGGGGGAGGGGTTAGAGGGAGGGGTGAGAGAAGATCAAAGTCAGCCAGCAATTATAAGAATGTTATCTAGTTATACAAGTAACTTTTATGCTATCATGAAAGTAACCATCATATAAGAGAAAGGATGAGCCAGGTGTGTGTGTGTGGGGCAGACAGGTGTGTGGGGGCAGAGCCAGGTGTGTGTGGGGGGCAGAGACAGGTGTGTGGGGGGACAGAGCCAGGTGTGTATGTGGGGGGAGAGGGCACCTGAGTTACGCTAAGAGCACTCTTGGGCAGCTGAGTTACGCTAAGAGCACTCTTGGGCACCTGAGTTACTCAAAGACCACTCTTGGATCCCTGAGTTACTCTAAGAGCTCTCTTGGGCACCTGAGTTACTCTAAGAGCACTCTTGGGCACCTGAGTTACTCTAAGAGCACTCTTGGGCACCTGAGTTACTCTAAGAGCTCTCTTGGGCACCTGAGTTACTCTAAGAGCACTCATGGGCACCTGAGTTACTCTAAGAGCACTCTTGGGCACCTGAGTTACTCTAGGAGCACTCTTGGGCACCTGAGTTACTCTAAGAGCACTCTTGGGCACCTGAGTTACTCTAAGAGCTCTCTTGGGCACCTGAGTTACTCTAAGAGCACTCATGGGCACCTGAGTTACTCTAAGAGCACTCTTGGGCACCTGAGTTACTCTAGGAGCACTCTTGGGCACCTGAGTTACTCTAAGAGCACTCTTGGGCACCTGAGTTACTCTAGGAGCACTCTTGGACACCTGAGTTACGCTAAGAGCATTCTTGGGCACCTGAGTTACGCTAAGAGCACTCATGGGCACCAGTTACTCATAGGCAACAGAGTTCTTCTTGTATTTCATGAATTTACGACAAGATACAGAAAGGCAAATCCTTATAACTTAAGGTGATCGTAACTCACGCGAAGAATGATTTTAGATGATCGTAACTTATGAGTTACGTTCTGTTACTCCCCGGTTGTCTTATGAGTGGCCTTAAAGAACAGAACTCACAACTACCATCTTGGTGAATAAGAAAATCTTAAGATGTGTTCCTTCTATATATATTCGTCTTGGAAGACTGTATATGTAGAGATAATTAAAAAAAAAGGTTAACTTAACCCAAGGTTAAGATCTGTGTTCACCCTTTACGATGTTGACATAGGGGGGGGGGGGGGGAATTAGTGTGATGAACGTCTCCGTTTAAGGGTATATCTGGCTAGAATGAAGCCGAAGACTGTGCCGGTTGGAGCCCTTCGAACGCGGCGAGGGGAATGCCCGTCTCTTCTCTGTCAATCTGGGGAGGACAGAAGACTTTGCCTGTCAGTAATTCCCGTCTTCCTTTGCTCTAATTCCCTTTTCCCTGTTCTCATTAGACGGCGTCCAGTTCCCCCTCCTCCTTCGGATTGTATTTACAAGTGTAAATGTATACTTGATTGTATTTACAGGTATTTACAAGTGTAAATACTATCCGTAGTATTTAATTTATTAAGTATCTAAGATAGCATTTAATTATAATACACTAGAAATACATTCTGGATGAGGTAATTGTGAGAAGAAACTGATAAGCCGGTGTGAAGTTTAGCAAAGAGATATGAGGACAAGGAGCTGGGGTATGAGGACAAGGAGCTGGGGTATGAGGACAAGGAACTGGGGTATGAGGACAAGGAGCTGGGGTATGAGGACAAGGAGCTGGGATATGAGGACAAGGAGCTGGGGTATGAGGACAAGGAGCTGGGGTATGAGGACAAGGAGCTGGGGTAAGAGGACAAGGAGCTGGGATATGAGGACAAGGAGCTGGGGTATGAGGACAAGGAGCTGGGATATGAGGACAAGGAGCTGGGATATGAGGACAAGGAGCTGGGATATGAGGACAAGGAGCTGGGATATGAGAACAAGGAGCTGGATGAAAAAGGAGTGAAAGAAGTATGCCCAACCACTTGGACCATCGGGAATCGAACGCAGACTCTGCAAGACTGAAGAGAGCCGTTCTTCACTACATAAAAAAAGGATGACTTAAAATTTTAGAGTCATAGCCTGTTTCCTGCATTGAAAACATTCATTCTTTTTTCATTTCACCAGAGAGAAGGAAGGAACGAAGTCGACGCGAGGCGAACTCAACAAAGAAAGAAGTGACTGCATTCATCTCAGTAATCTACACCCCCCCCCCCGACCCCTAAGTCTTGAACAGGAGTTCAGAACAAGCCTTATCAGACCAATAGTATTTCTTCGCTTAGGGGAATACAATAGGGTATTGTATCTGGTTTATAGTCATCTAACTGTATTTCTAATTCTTATTTATAACCCTGAAATCAATTCTAAAAGTGAAAATATATGTATAAGTCTTTTCCAGAATTTATAACACCGGAATTACACTGTATTTATAACATTAATAACTGGAATTATGGAATTATAACACTGGAATTATGGAATTATAACACTGGAATTATAACTGTATTTATAAGAATTTATAACACTGAATTTTAAACACGGGAATTAATGTCAGAATTAAAATATAAGATTTTTAATACTTTCTATAATTTTAAGAAACATGTAAGCAGTCTATATTAATATTTGAAGCCTATTTAAGATTAATTGGCAATATGAAATCAATATTGATCTAATCAATCGATATTATGACAGCGTGGGAGTTTAATGGTTTTGTTACGCAAGAACTGAAAAGTCAAATCGTAGGGAAATATTAAACTAGAAATGGAGAAAACTAGACCCATCTCCTAGGAGCAGCTAGGCGCGCTGAGCCCCCCAGGCCGTCAGCCCCTAGCGGCTTAGGGATAAGAACGATCTTAATCCTCTCAGTGTGGGTGTTGGTGGTCTCTACACCCAGGGACACCCTCAGTATGGGTGTTGGTGGTCCCTACACCCAGGGACACCCTCAGTATGGGTGTTGGTGGTCCCTACACCCAGGGACACCCTCAGTGTGGGTGATGGTGGGTCTCTACATCCAGGGACACCCTAAGTGTGGGTGTTGGTGGTCCCTACATCCAGGGACACCCTCAGTGTGGGTGTTGGTGGTCCCTACACCCAGGGACACCCTCAGTGTGGGTGTTGGAGGGTCCCTACATCCAGGGACACCCTCAGTGTGGGTGTTGGAGGGTCCCTACACCCAGGGACACCCCTCAGTGTGGGTGTTGGAGGGTCCCTACACCCAGGGACACCCCTCAGTGTGGGTGTTGGAGGGTCCCTACACCCAGGGACACCCCTCAGTGTGGGTGTTGGAGGGTCCCTACACCCAGGGGCACCCCTCAGTGTGGGTGTTGGAGGGTCCCTACACCCAGGGACACCCCTCAGTGTGGGTGTTGGAGGGTCCCTACACCCAAGAAACACTGTAAGAGGGTTTTCTTACCTTCCAAGCACACTTCTCTAGTACACCGACCTGGAAGTCTCACGTGGATGACCAAACACCTCTCTTCCAAATGCTAAAAGATCGTCTCCTGGAGACACCAAGTGATCTATTCTGCATCCTCACGGCCCCAAGAGCCACTCCCTCCAGTGTTGTGTTGCCCCATAAGTCCTCCTGATCCTGGCCCACCCCTCCGGGTCACTGCGGACTCCGCCGCTACAGGTCCCCGCTCAAGTGGTGTAGGTGATTGTGCACCAGGAGGTTAGGTAAGCAGCACTCAGTAAGGAAATTTAGGAGTTGGGTATGTATAGCTTCGCGTCAAGGGTGCAGTTGTGTTATGTCTGCTATGGTGACAGGGTTCAGTGCAGTCTTAGACTAGGGTTCAGACATGGACTAAACCAAGGCCTTGGATCAGGCCCAGCCTTAAGACCTTGCACCAAGCCCAATACTAGATCAAGGCCGGTGTTTGACAAAGGCAAGCCTCGAACCAAGTCCATCCCTTCAGCGAACCGGCCATTGGACAAGACCTAATCAGAGCCAAGCCCAAACATTAATCAAGTCCAGTCTGGCCCCCAACTCTGCCTTGAACCAAACCAAGGCGCTAAGCTAAGCCCAGCTTTTGGACCACTCCCAGCTTCAGGCAAAGCCAATCTTGTGGCTTCGAACCCAACTTCAACTCACCAAACCCCTTCGAGTCTCCTACATCAACAAGAACTGACTAAAAGTCACAGTTAAAATCCGCAGCCAAACTTAGCACCTATCCGAGGCCTTTATCTTCCCAGAAAACTTTTGATTTCAAAGTTTGAATTTGCATACAATAATGGAAAAGCGAATTTTTAAGCAAATAATGTGGACAGAATGAAAAGTTTCGTTAATATTTCTTTATTAGTAATATATATAGATTTTGTTAATATCCCGTGGAGTCTTAATTGGTGATTCAGGCAGTTACAGCTGTATTTAGTAACAGCAGTCTCTAACAGGCACTGTTGGCAGTGTCTAACAGGCACTGTTGGCAGTCTCTAACAGGCACTGTTGGCAGTCTCTAACAGGCACTGTTGGCAGTCTCTAACAGGCACTGTTGGCAGTCTCTAACAGCCACTGTTGGCAGTCTCTAACTGCCAATGTTGGCAGTCTCTAACAGCCACTGTTGGCAGTCTCTAACAGCCACTGTTGGCAGTCTCTAACAGCCACTGTTGGCAGTCTCTAACAGGCACTGTTGGCAGTCTCTAACACTGTCGGCAGTCTCTAACACTGTCGGCAGTCTCTAACAGCCACTGTTGGCAGTCTCTAACAGGCACTGTTGGCAGTCTCTAACACTGTCGGCAGTCTCTAACACTGTCGGCAGTCTCTAACAGCCACTGTTGGCAGTCTCTAGCAGGCACTGTTAGCACTCTAACAGGGGCACTGTTCCCTCCCCTAGTGGTCTTCCAGTGTTGAGTGCTGTGCGGGGACCCTGAGCAGTGTGTCCTGTGTCAATACTCTCCGAGCTCTTCCTCACAATGACACTATACTCACCATAAAGATGTTAATAATAACCTCACTTACATGTTAGCGAAGAGCCGCTAAACCTCCGCTAACTTTTGTATTGTTGTTGGTGCTTATGTGGGTGAGAGAGAGAGGCGCCGAGTGTCTCTCTCTCTCTCTCTCTCTTTCTGTTTCTCTTCCGCCTCCTTCCTCTTTATCTCTTACGTCTCATTCTTGTCTCTTTCATATCCTTCCTCTCTCTCTCTCTCTCTCTCTCTCTCTTCCGTCTTCGTCCTATACTTTCTCTTCCAGTTCCACCATCTCACTGTTCTCTTCTGCCTTCTTATCTCTTCTTTCTTTCTCTCCTCTCTGGTTTAGACCAGATGGCAAATGGAAAAGGCCAAACAGGCGGAGGAAGGTGTGATGAACGAGGGTTGTGCTGGCGAGGTGTGGCAACCAAATGAAGATAAACGCGTTGCCATCGACCCGGGGCGCCTTTTCTCCTAGTCCAGGAAAACCGATTGCTAAAACCACAATAGGCTTGAGAGAAATGAACCAACACTGCGGGCAAAGACGAGATAATTGTTGTTTTACGGCCTGCAGGAATATATTACCTGCGATATAATTCTGCAGCGGACCAGAGGGACGATATAACCAGGTGTATCGCGCCGTAAGCCGCGGAGGAAATCAAACGGCGATTTTTCAAACTGTCGCGCGCGCGCGGGAAAGAAAATTCAAACGAGAATCTTTGTTATCAGTTCTACCTCATTTGGCGGGTGATGCATCCCTGGGGGAGGGAGAGAGAGGTGTGAGGGAACGAGGGATATAAAGGGAGTCCCTTTTCCCTGGCGGCAGCCATGAACAAGTCAATCTGCAGGGGGGGGGGGGGGAGGGGCTAAAGCCCGGCTTACTCTGTTTTCCTGCGCTTTGTCGGAATGGCGGGAAAATCCTTGCTGGGAGAAACGGATAAGGTTTTTACAAAATGTGGCGACAAGGACGGTGCGTCCATGACTTTCTCTTAGCGAGCAGTGCAGCATATGTTGTATTTTTTCACCAATTCTTTCTGCCTTCTGATCGTGAAATAATAAAATATGAATTACGTGAAGGTCAATGATTTCGCTCCTCTGGACAACAACGTTAAATGAAAATAGCCTAAGCTGCTCTATCCCTTTGACATGTATTTTATTGTCTCAAATGAACGTACTTGAGGTTAAAAGATTCATAAAAGCCCACTAGAAGACTCTGGAAAGTTCCCGGATTTTCACATTTTCGCTGCGACCGTCTATCTACACATATCTCGTTTAATTATGATTAGGGTTCACAAGGAGAGTTCCAGCAGCAACAGTTACCTCAGCTCACCTAAAGCCTGGTCCTAGAAACTCACATATTTGAGGAGTTTGTTAGTATCAATTAGGAATGAACTAAATTGCATGCTAAGTTAGTATGATGTAAGGTCCAACATGAACCAGGAGCCAACTGTGTGCCAGAGCCTTCATGTACTCGAGAAACGAGGGGCCTGATTCACGATGCAGTTACGCAAGCACTTACGAACTTGTACGTCTTTCCCCGATGTTTGACGGCTTTGGTTACATTTATTAAACAGTTTACAATCATGAAAACTTGCCAATCAACTGTTGTTATTGTTCTAAACAGCCTCCTGGTGCTTCGGAGCTCATTAACTGTTTAATAATTGTAAACAAAGCCGCCAAAGATTGAGAAAAGATGAACAGGTTCGTAAATGCTTGCGTAACTGCTTCGTGAATCTGGCCCGTGGGGCGTTCAGAGAATTTCAAATGGTATCTATCCAGTGGAACAGAATTCCGGTGGTATCTATCACCTAGATTCGTTCTTTTCAACTTTATTAAAAACCTTCCGAAGAACTCCGGGCTTAAAAGCTTGTTCCAGCCTCCAGAACTGACCCACATTAGAACCATCGTTTTCTGTCATCACCATTCGTTTTCTGTCATCACCCTTCGTTTTCTGTCATCACCCTTCGTTTTCTGTCATCACCCTTCGTTTTCTGTCATCACCATTCGTTTTCTGTCATCACCCTTCGTTTTCTGTCATCACCATTCGTTTTCTGTCATCACCATTCGTTTTCTGTCATCACCATTCGTTTTCTGTCATCACCCTTCGTTTTCTGTCATCACCCTTCGTTTTCTGTCATCACCATTCGTTTTCTGTCATCACCCTTCGTTTTCTGTCATCACCATTCGTTTTCTGTCATCACCATTCGTTTTCTGTCATCACCCTTCGTTTTCTGTCATCACCATTCGTTTTCTGTCATCACCCTTCGTTTTCTGTCATCACCATTCGTTTTCTGTCATCACCATTCGTTTTCTGTCATCACCCTTCGTTTTCTGTCATCACCATTCGTTTTCTGTCATCACCCTTCGTTTTCTGTCATCACCATTCGTTTTCTGTCATCACCATTCGTTTTCTGTCATCACCCTTCGTTTTCTGTCATCACCCTTCGTTTTCTGTCATCACCCTTCGTTTTCTGTCATCACCATTCGTTTTCTGTCATCACCCTTCGTTTTCTGTCATCACCATTCGTTTTCTGTCATCACCATTCGTTTTCTGTCATCACCCTTCGTTTTCTGTCATCACCCTTCGTTTTCTGTCATCACCCTTCGTTTTCTGTCATCACCATTCTATAAAAAATCACCAAAATTATTCCTATGTTTTAACGCATCCGCCGAATTATTTTCAAAATGCTTGTTATGTATTCTGTATTATGAATTCTGTATTTAATCTAATTCACTCTCAAAAGCGTAAGACAAGACTCGAAGTGTCGGACTGCACATCGCCGTTTTATCCATGTAAAGGATTCCAAAATAAATTATCAGGTAATTCTACATGTAAATATTTATGTAATTTGGGTTTATCTTCAATATCAATTGCTCGAGGAGGAGTGGATATGGAAGGAACTATGCTGGGTCTAGAAGCTGAATGGCATGGTATTAAAATTTTAAATTCTACATATATGGTATTCAATATATATATATATATATATATATATATATATATATATATATATATATATATATATATATATATATATATATATATATATATATATATATATCAGATGGCCACTTGGGGACTGTAAGTCCCAAAGATCTCAGTTTATCTTTTTTTTCAAAGATCTCTTTCTTTATCTCACTTTCTCCAGTTCAACACTTCGGGTTCTCCTTTCCATGAACATGCCCGCCTTATTCTTCAAGAACTTATTCATGCCACCTCCTTGCAAGTTGACGGGGCTTTTCTTGCTGTTCGTCAACAGCAACGCTTTCTGTCCTCTTCTCTTCCCAGTGATCTATGCAATATCATTTTTCCAATTGCATTTGACACTGCTCACGTCTCCTCTTCCCACCACTCCTCCACACTACACAACAAACTTCAACGCCTGATCTCCAACAGTCCTTGGGCCAAATACTCTCTCTCTGACTGTGTTACCAACCTTTCGTCCTACTCTCTTTCTAAGCACCAGCAAGAACTTCTTGGTCTTGGTCTGTCTTTTGCTACTTCCCCTGGCCCACGCTGTGGCATTGATCTCATTAGTTCCTTTGACAGGTTTGTCAATTCTAACTCTAGTACTCTTTCGGACCTGTCTGCCTTTAGAGGGGCCCTTATCCCCGTTCTTGACAGCTTGTTTTCTAAAAATCACCACCTTCCTCGTCGCTTCCAGCTTGCCCTTGCCGCCCTGAAATCTAACAACTCTATTCTTATCCTTCCTTCAGACAAAGGCAATTCGGTGGTTGTCCTTGACCGTGAGGACAACCTCAGAAAAGCAGATGTCTTGCTCTCTGACTCTCGCACTTATGCTCCTCTGACTTCTAACCCTTTGGATCGCCTCAAAACTTCCTTTAACCGCAAACTAAGACAGCTCTCTAGTCTTTGCCCTCCTGACTTTGATCTCATTAAACATTTCCGTGTCATCTGCCCTTCTCTTCCTTATTTCTATGGTCTTCCTAAGACTCATAAACCTGGTGTTCCTCTTCGTCCTATCATTTCTTCACGGGGCTCTGTCAGCTATCCTCTTGCCTCCTGGCTCGCTAAAACCCTGACGCCTTACCTTGGCACTTTTTCCCCTGCCCACCTTCGTCACTCTCAGGACTTCATAGAAAGACTGCGCCTGCAACCCTCTTATAAGATGCTTAGTCTTGATGTCGACTCTCTGTTCACTAATGTTCCCCTCGATGACGTTCTCTCTTTCCTCAGACAGAAGGCGTCAGAGGGCCTCCTTCCTCTCCCACTTCCCACTGACGTTTTCCTCGATCTCATTAGACTCTGTGTTGAATCTAACTCTTTCTCTTTCAACGGTAAATATTACACTCAAACTTTCGGTGTCGCTATGGGTTCCCCTCTCTCCCCTGTTCTTGCTAATTTCTACATGGAATACTTCGAAACTGTTCTTCTTCCTTCTATTGATACTCGTCCCTCTCTCTGGCTTCGCTATGTTGATGACATTTTTGCTTTATGGCCTCATGACCTTAATCTTTTCCAGCCTTTCCTCGCCTCTCTTAACAATCTGGCTCCTTCTATCCATTTCAAAGTTGAGTGGGAATCTAATTCCCTCCTTCCTTTTCTTGATGTTCATGTTCACAGCTCTGTGTCCGGGTTCTCTTTCTCTGTCTACCACAAACCCAGGCACAGTGGCATGTACATTCACTTCTTTTCCTACCATCCTCCTTCTGTTAAGAAAAGTGTCCTCGTCTCTCTCTTCCTCCGCGCTCTACGCATCAGCGACCCTCAGTTTCTTGATTCTGAAATTGCCTTTATCTACAAATCATTCTCTCGCCTTGGTTACCCTTTGCATTTCATCAACTGTGCCTACTCTCAAGCTAAACGAAATTTCTTTCATCCTAAACCTGCTTCCAAAACTAGTAGCACTGTACTATGCCTTCCCTTCATATCTGCACTCAAAACTTTTACCAATACCTTTCGTCCTCTTTACATAAAGATCGCCTTTCGACAAACTAACACACTTCGTAGCAATCTAGTTCACACTGCTCCTCCTGCTTCTAATGCTGCTGGTGTCTACTCTATTTCCTGTTCATCTTGTCCTCTCCAATACTTTGGCGAAACTGGCCGTACACTGAATGACAGACTTAAGGAACACAAGAGAAGTGTTATGTCTGCAGACACTAACAATGCTCTCTTCTGCCATGTGAGGGATTCTAATCATCCCATTGATTGGTCTTCCTCCAAAATAATCTTTCCTGCCTCTACTCTACACAGACGCCGTCTTGTAGAATCGGCTCTTATACACAATGTACTCAACATGAACTTGAGTCCTGGCTTTGTTGCTGTGGACTCTTCCCTTTCACAGTATATACTCAAATGCTCTAATCTTTCTAACAAACGTGACTTAACATAAGCTTTCCCCTTCCATTTATCTTTCTTTCTCTTTCCTTTTTTTTCTCTCTTCTTCCTTTTTCTGTTCATTGTCTTCTCCTACGCTCCCTTGCTATCCTCTTCTTATTCCTATTACTATCTCCTTCGGTGGTTATAATAGGAGCTGCCTCGTATGGGCCAATAGGCCTTCTGCAGTTCTCATTATTACTACTATCCCCTACACCTGACTTTCCTCCTCAGCTCTCTCTTGCCTATTTATTGCCTGTCCCTACCTCCTCATCACAATCGACTTGAGAATGGTCCAGGACGGACCGAAACGTCGTCGGCCCTTCAACTTCTAGTGTGTGGTCTGGTCAACATACTTCAGCCACGTTATTGTGACTCATCGCCTGCATATTCCAGGGGTCTGTTGTGGCTGTAACTGTGCACTGTGTTAGATAATGTTCCAGTGGTCTGTTGTGGTTGTAACTGTGCACTGTGTTAGATAATGTTCCAGTGGTCTGTTGTGGCTGTAACTGTGCACTGTGTTAGATAATGTTCCAGGGGTCTGTTGTGGCTGTAACTGTCCACTGTGTTAGATAATGTTCCAGTGGTCTGTCGTGGCTGTAACTGTGCACTGTGTTAGATAATGTTCCAGGGGTCTGTTGTGGCTGTACCTGTCCACTGTGTTAGATAATGTTCCAGTGGTCTGTCGTGGCTGTAACTGTGCACTGTGTTGGATAATGTTCCAGTGGTCTGTTGTGGCTGTAACTGTGCACTGTGTTAAATAATGTCCCAGTGGTCTGTTGTGGTTGTAACTGTGCACTGTGTTGGATAATGTTCCAGTGGTCTGTTGTGGCTGTAACTGTGCACTGTGTTAAATAATGTTCCAGTGGTCTGTTGTGGCTGTAACTGTGCACTGTGTTCAATAATGTTCCAGTGGTCTGTTGTGGCTGTAACTGTGCACTGTGTTGGATAATGTTCCAGTGGTCTGTTGTGGCTGTAACTGTGCACTGTGTTAAATAATGTTCCAGTGGTCTGTTGTGGTTGTAACTGTGAACTGTGTTAAATAATGTCCCAGTGGTCTGTTGTGGCTGTACCTGTGTACTGTGTTAGATAATGTTCCAGTGGTCTGTTGTGGCTGTACCTGTGCACTGTGTTAAATAATGTTCCAGTGGTCTGTCTGAGCCATTCTCTACAGTTCAGACATTTCCTCTAATCTTCTAGAAATTAGACAACTGGCCAAGACTTACAGAATAATTTACGTTACGAAATTCGAAATTTCAAATCTTTGGATGTTTGCCCAACATAGAATCAATTACAGTCTTTACAAAGTATTTTGTAAATGACACAGTTATCACTACGAGGAAAGTTTCTAACGAATAGTTTTACACCAGTATTTTTATAATTAAAGATTACATGTATATATTTTTTATATATATGTATTGTGCGCATGCGTATACATGTATTGTGCGCATATACGTGTGCATGCGCAGCCACACAGGCTAACACACTCAAACATGCACAGTACTCTCACTGCACACTTCCCTCCTCACTATACTCACCATCACCAGGTTTTGACCGTGATATAAATCTCCTAATTCAATCGTGTTTCATTTCTTAACATTTCTCAAGAAACGGTTGACGCCCACTGAAACATTTTCAAGGAGCCTCGGGTCAGGTGTTGACTGAAGCCCGCTGTCAAGATCTTAAGCGGGCGGCAGTCAGTCAAAGCCTCATACCTGAACTTGACACTCTTGTATCCTCCGTCAAAAACCCCCAGAACGCTCTTTGACCTGTTCTGAGTCTTCTGTCTAAGTCATCATAATGTATTATGTATCGTCATGTATCCGCTCCTGTATCTTTGTCTCCGATAGACCACGTGTCAAATTTTTTTTTAAATAAAAACTTTAAATACTACCTGAGCCGTTACTTTTTGAATTGAACTCTGAAAATCGTGGTCCGGCTTCTGAAGAAGCCTCAGGAAATCCTTGTGTGTTCAGTAGCATTCCAGGTTGCAATCCTTATTACCATGTTGTGGTCGCTACAAGCGTCTGGAGGGGGGGAGACACAGCCACTGCCATAGGTTCGAGCCCTCATCACGGCTCCTACGGAGTGTCTCGTTAGTGTGATTACTCTCTGTGTAACAATAAATAAATACTGATACACCCTCTCTCTCTCTCTCTCTCTCTCTCTCTCTCTCTCTCTCTCTCTCTTACACACCCATCACCAATCTCCGTCTCCTTCCCTTCCCTTGTGTTGTTCTTACAAGTATTCTTAAGGTTCCCATTTTTATTATATTCTTGCGGTGCTAATTATTCCCTACCACGGGATGGGTATGGGGTGCATAATAAAGAGAGAAATTGAAATGGTGTGTCCTTATATCCTTGTGTTCAACCAGCCAACTCATCCCTGCTTCAGTCCCAAGTCTATTGTCTATTGACTTGAAGGCATCTATCTAGCCCATTCTACTTTTAAGATATTCATTCTACTCTTAAGATCATTCTACTCTCAAGTTCATCATTCTACCGTTAAGATCAGCATTCTACCCTTAAGATAATCATTCTACCTTTAAGATCATCATTCTACCTTTAAGATCATCATTCTACCTTTAAGATCATCATTCTACCCTTAACATAATCATTCTACCCTTAAGTCCATCATTCTACCCTTAAGTCCATCATTCTACCCTTAAGTCCATCATTCTACCCTTAAGTCCATCAACACACTCCATCTTCTACCATCCACTTCAACTTTAATAGTGTCTCCTTCCATGCCTAACCTGTTCCGTCGTTCCGTCATCCAGTAATTACTGATCCCATTCTCTCCCCCTCCCCCCCTCCCACCTCGTGACCCCTGACCCCACAGTCACATGACCCCCTCCAGAGGACGAGGGTGACCCCATAGAAACCGGAGCCTTCTCGCGGGTCAACTGAGGTCAGACAAGCATGAGGGAGCAATAACGAGGGTGATTGATGGACCCCTGCTAACGATCGTTGGACCCTCTCCAATTACCATCCCCCCCCCCCCATGATATTAATGGTTCCATTTACCAAAAAAAAGGTAACTAACCATACCTGATCAACCAGGCTGTGACTCATACGTCAGGCTGCGAGCAGCCGCGTCCAACAGCCTGGTTGATCAGTCCAACAACCAGGAGGCCTGGTCGACGACCGGGCCGCGGGGACGCTAAGCCCCGGAAGCTCCTCAAGGTAACCTCAAGGTAACCAAAAAAAGTAATTTTAGGTACTTTTTTCGCATATTGAGAAACTTATATAAGTGAGAAAGTGGTTAAGAAAGTTGATTTGTTTTTATTGGTATTTCTGGAAATGTAATGTTAAAATATATATAGTTAAAAATACACTAGACACATTTAGTATGATTAGTGTCGTGTTAAGGTGCTGGTGTTCTCTAAGTGGGGTGCTCTCTAAGTGGGTGTTCTCTAAGTGGGTGTTCTCTAAGTGGGTGTTCTCTAAGTGGGGTGTTCTCTAAGTGGGTGTTCTCTAAGTGGGGTGTTCTCTAAGTGGGGTGTTCTCTAAGTGGGGTGTTCTCTAAGTGGGTGTTCTCTAAGTGGGTGTTCTCTAAGTGGGGTGTTCTCTAAGTGGGTGTTCTCTAAGTGGGTGTTCTCTAAGTGGGGTGTTCTCTAAGTGGGGTGTTCTCTAAGTGGGGTGTTCTCTAAGTGGGGTGTTCTCTAAGTGGGGTGTTCTCTAAGTGGGTGTTCTCTAAGTGGGTGTTCTCTAAGTGGGTGTTCTCTAAGTGGGGTGTTCTCTAAGTGGGTGTTCTCTAAGTGGGTGTTCTCTAAGTAGGTGTTGGTGTTCTCTAAGAATATTTTACATACAATTTTTTTTCGATATAAAACTCCATGTTGAATGACCTCAACAACCAGGTCTGAAACCCAGCACCAAAACCATCGACATTCAGGCGATGAGTTAACGTGGCTGAAGTATGTTGACCAGACCACACACTAGAAGGTGAAGGGACGACGACGTTTCGGTCCGTCCTGGACCATTCTCAAGTCGATTGTGATGAGGAGAGAGAGAGAAGATTAAGCCACCCAAAAGGTGGCTTGGGCATGAATAGCCCATAAGTGGTGGCCCTTTTGAGCCATTTCCAGTATCAATAGATGATACTGGAGATCTGTGGAGGTGCGACTGCACCCTGCGTGACGGGAGATGTCTCCCGTGGTGATGAGGAAGTAGAGACAGGCAAGAGAGAGCTGAGGAGGAAAGTAAGGTATAGTAGTAGGAATAAGAACTGCAGCAGGTCTATTGGCCCATACGAGGCAGCTCCTATTATAACCACCGAAGGAGATAGTAATAGGAATAAGAAGAGGATAGCAAGGGAGCGTAGGAGAAGACAATGAACAGAAAAAGAGAAGAGAGAAATAAAAGGAAAGAGAAAGAAAGATAAATGGAAGAGGTAAGCTTATGTTAAGTCACGTTTGTTAGAAAGATTAGAGCATTTGAGTATATACTGTGAAAGGGAAGAGTCCACAGCCACAAAGCCAGGACTCAAGTTCATGTTGAGTACATTGTGTATAAGAGCCGATTCTACAAGACGGCGTCTGTGTAGAGTAGAGGCGGGAAAGATTATTTTGGAGGAGGACCAATCAATAGAATGATTAGAATCCCTCACATGACAGAAAAGAGCACTGATAGTGTCTGCAGACTTAACACTTCTCTTGTGTTCTTTAAGTCGTCTCTTCACCTTCTAGTGTGTGGTCTGGTCAACAAAACCATCGACTATTATCAAGGGAAAAACGTTTGCATTTACGACATGGGTAACTCTTGCGAAATGTTGCAGAATGCAATGTTGGGAGGGGGAAGGTAGTTGTTACAACTTGTCCTGCAAAGAACAGGTTGCTTTTCGCTCATATGCATTAAAAAAGACCAAAATTTGTCGTTGCACCAGATGGCCTATAGCCAAGAGGCGGGGCCCAAGAGCTGGAGTTCATACCTAACACACACACACACACCTGTCCCCTGAAGCTCATATCAAGAGGATAACAGCAGCAGCATATGCCAGGTTGGCTAACATAAGAACGGCCTTTAGAAACTTGTGTAAGGAATCTTTCAGAACATTACATACCACATATGTCAGACCAATCCTGGAGTATGCGGCTCCAGCATGGAGTCCATATCTAGTCAAGCATAAGACTAAACTGGAAAAGGTTCAAAGGTTTGCCACCAGACTAGTACCCGAGCTGAGAGGTATGAGCTACGAGGAGAGACTACGGGAATTAAACCTCACTTCGTTGGAAGACAGAAGGGTTAGGGGGGACATGATCACCACATTCAAGATCCTCTAGGGAATCGACAGGGTTGATAAAGACAGGCTGTTTAACACAAGGGGCACACGCACTAGGGGACACAGCTGGAAACTGAGTGCCCAAATGAGCCGCAGAGATAGTAGAAAGAACTTTTTTAGTGTCAGAGTGGTTGACAAATGGAATGCATTAGGAAGTGATGTGGTGGAGGCTGACTCCATACACAGTTTCAAGTGTAGATATGATAGAGCCCAATAGGCTCAGGAACCTGTACACCTGTTGATTGACAGTTGAGAGGCGGGACCAAAGAGCCAGAGCTCAACCCCCGCAAGCACAACTAGGTGAGTACAACCAGGTGAGTACACACACACACACACACATACACGCGCACGATCATGCTTCGCAAATAAGAGATAAAAAGCGCATTTAATGGCTAATTTCACCCAAGACTTCACCTCACGCCATAAAAAGGTTATTACCACAACAGCAATACAATTGTTACCATGATAAACGGCCACTAATGGTCAGCGTGGTTCGTGAGACTCGGGGCTGTTTTACGGCGCTCAGAGAGGCTGGAGACGCCGATAAGGTCCTGAAGACTTCTAATGGGCAGCAGAGTAGGAACTCGGAAACTCTTGCGAGTTCACGGGAGACATCTCCCGCCACGCAGGGTGCAGTCGCACCTCCACAGATCTCCAGTATCATCTATTGATACTGGAAATGGCTCAAAAGGGCCACCACTTATGGGCTATTCATGCCCATGCCACCTTTTGGGTGGCTTAATCCTCTCTCTCTCTCTCTCTCTCTCTCTCTCTCTCTCTCTCTCTCTCTCTCTCTCTCTCTCTCTCTCTCTCTCTCTCTCTCTCTTGCGAGTTCGATGTAAACATAAAAATACTCAACAGAAAACGAGAAATTGCGACGGTCAACCATGATTCAGTGGGTAACTCTGAAAGAATGTTTAGTCAGCAGTTATTTCCTTGTTGTCAGTATACTATAGTGTCAAAAGGGTATATTAATTTCTAGTGATGTAACCTGCTTGTTGGTGTACATACACAGCGGTGAGTTTACCTTAGTTCTGGACTATGTTTAGGAGTATTCTTTGCTGGTTGACAAGTTATGGTATTGGCCTCAATAACCCTAAACAACTAAAAAATACAACCCACCCACAAACAACCCAAAAATACAACCCACCCACAAACAACCCAAAAATACAACCACCCACAAACAACCCAAAAATACAACCCACCCACAAACAACCCAAAAATACAACCACCCACAAACAACACAAAAATACAACCCACCCACAAACAACCCAAAAATACAACCACCCACAACTCAAAAATACAACCACCCACAAACAACCCAAAAATACAACCCACCCACAAACAACCCAAAAATACAACCACCCACAAACAACCCAAAAATACAACCCACCCACAAACAACCCAAAAATACAACCCACCCACAAACAACCCAAAAATACAACCCACCCACAAACAACCCAAAAATACAACCACCCACAAACAACCCAAAAATACAACCACCCACAAACAACCCAAAAATACAACCACCCACAAACAACCCAAAAATACAACCACCCACAAACAACCTAAAAATACAACCCACCCACAAACAACCCAAAAATACAACCCACCCACAAACAACCCAAAAATACAACCACCCACAAACAACCCAAAAATACAACCCACCCACAAACAACCCAAAAATCAACACTGGAGCGATAAGTCCTATCGGACACATTATTCCCACTTCAGAATCTGTCAACCACATTGATAAAACTGTCCAACATATTCCTATTTAACGACTCTACCATTGACAAATTACTCTGCCACCAACTTAACAACCCAGCGGATATACTTAGCGAATATCCTTCGTAGAGTGTACATACCTTGTGGACTTTGAATTCATCGTGAAGACTTATGATTCTCGTTTGATATTTACAACTATGGCCATATTCATGTCCCATTGTCGTGCCCTGTGTTCTCTTGAGTCCTCCCTCGTTCGAGACCACCGAACAGTGCAAAGAAAATGTTCCTAAAATATGTCGATAAAACATTGATGTATTACTGTCAAAATAAATGATGGACCACCCTGTATTGTGTTGTGTTAGAAGGAATTATCAAGGGAAAGCCCCAAGCCATTACGGCTGTATAGCACTGGGAAGGGGTCAGGATAAGGATTTGGGATGAAAGGAATGGTGCCCCAACCACTTGTGGACGGTCGGGGATTGAACGCCGACCTGCATGAAGCAAGACCGTCGCTCTACCGTCCACCCCAAGTGGCCGATGTGTTGTGTTAGAGAATAACTCCGTTTTTACACAGAAATCACAATAGCGTCAAGAAACAAATCCACAAATCCACAAGGGATTTGTGGATTTATGGATCAAATTTGTTCATTTGATCCATCAGACTATTGTGATTTCTGTATGTCATGAAGTAAGGGCGAAGAGGTAGAACAGCTTGTTGACAGAGCCCGGGTGCATGGGGGGAGTTGTGTAAAACCCTGGTTTGTGTCTCGGAGAGGCTGCAGGATCCGTGTGAGGGCAGATATGAACTCCCTTCTTCTTGAGTTATCTTTGCCGGTTGCCATTCTTTTGACCGTGTCGTGGCACAGTCTTTTGACCGTGTCGTGGCACAGTCTTTTGACCGTGTCGTGGCATAGTCGATTAAGGCGCGTCTGGGATCCTGTCGGACGTAGGTTCGAATCCTCGTCACGGCTCTTGTGGATTTGTTCAATAACTCCGTTTTTGAATGTGTTCAATATAATTCTGCTATCTTGAGGTTATCTTGAGATGATTTCGGGGCTTTAGTGTCCCCGCGGCCCGGTTCTCGGCCAGGTCTCCACCCCCAGGAAGCAGCCCGTGACAGCTGACTAACACCCAGGTACCTATTTTACTGCTAGGTAACAGGGGCATAGGGTGAAAGAAACTCTGCCCATTGTTTCTCGCCGGCGCCTGGGGTCGAACCCAGACCACAGGATCACGCGTCCAGTGTTCTGTCCGCTCAGCCACCTGTGAGGACAGAGACTGAAGCCTTGGTATATACATATCACACCCTCGACCACTGTTGTATTAATGGTTGGGCAAGTTCTTAAGGAACCACTAACTTGGAAATTATATACATATATATATATATATATATATATATATATATATATATATATATATATATATATATATATATATATATATATATATATATATATATATATTCTAGTCTGACGCGTCACGACAGACTAGAAATAAAAATGAATTTTGGGGGAATTGATTTTTCAATTACCATCGAGAGTAAAAAGAAACATATGAAATATTGAGAAAATTCGTGTTAGAATTATTAATCTTACTTTTTCGGTCATATTTAACAATATTATATATATATATATATATATATATATATATATATATATATATATATATATATATATATATATATATATATTTATTTATATATATATATAAATTAGTTCCATCTTGAGGGCTCTAGCAAGGTTTAACCCCCAAGGGGGGGGGTTAAGTCCCCCCCAACAATGCTCCCCACAACAGTTGGCTAACTCCCAGGAACCTATTAACTGCTAGGCAGAGAGGCATGAGGTGAAAGGAAACGTGCCCAACCGTGAATGCTGTCCCACCCGGGGAATCGAACACGGGATCCCCGATTGTGAGTCGATAACGAAGCCAACAGTATCACGAGACATTTTATTAATGTATTTACACAACATTCAAATACAATCCCGCACAATACAACAGGCATTAGTAATGTGGGTTACAAAGCTACAGAACGTGACAGTTACAGCTTATGAACAGAGTACAGTACTTCGTTATGTAACGTTACTCTCTCTCTCTCTCTCATAGGGTGGGTATGAGAGAGAGAGAGAGAGAGAGAGAGAGAGAGAGAGAGAGAGAGAGAGAGAGAGAGAGAGAGAGAGAGACAGAGAGAGAGAGAGAGAGACAGAGAGAGAAAGAGAGAGAGAGAGAGGGAGTCTTCTTGCAGTTGCACAACAAGACCACAAATCGTCTTGGCTCCAAGTCTCTGACATTCCCGTCAGACCGCACTCTTGGCACCAAGGAAATGCTTCAAGAAGACCAATATACACACCCCAGGGTGTGACACACCCCAGGGTGTGACACACTCCAGGGGTGTGACACACCCTGGGGTGTCTCGGGTTGTAATATAACCCTTTACAACCTCCTCACCAATAGAACAATTATAAACTATCGAATAGTTACACATAACAGCTGCCTTGAATTGCCAAGCATGTTGACTGCATAGTTCCCTGTACTCTTATGTTCTTAGCCAATAGGGTCGAGGCTCGCCAGCTCCAGCAAGCACTGTACCGCACTGTACCACACTGTACCGCAGGACCCGGGCCACCTCCACCACACTCCTCCCTGGTAACTCATGACCCCGGGCAGTGAGTGACGAGGACCAGGACGTTGCTGGGCCCCCGTGTTCCCCTGACACCTGGGGTGACGGGCCCCGTCAAGGGGGTGAGGGCTAGTGTGGATTGTCTGATCATATGGTGGACGGTGTTTTGCTGCTCTCCTTAGCGCCTTATTTCCCACTGCTTCCCCCCGCCTTGGTGGGGCAGGCCGGGGCAGACATGGGGACATGCCCCGTGTCCACACTATACCTCATTGCTGGACTGGTCAACTAGGACTGGTGCCGGAGTGGAGAGGTAGAGGACCAAAGACGAGGACATGTCTCAGAAGATTTAAGTAAATACTAGAATCATCAGAGCAGTCTGGCTAAGACATGACTGGATCATATATATATCTACATGTAATGAAGGACCTTCCACGAGTGGTGACCCTCAATATGAGGTCATTATCGGCAGTATTGATAGATTGTTGCCGTCGGAGGCGTTTAGTTTATTGTGCACCCCATACTTATCCTGTGAGCGGTAGCGCAAAAAGCATTACAGAGGGCGCAAAAGGTCTTTATCACACCTCAACGGAGATTATTACATAAACAATTTCATATACCCTTCACACCTTATAGTTACAATGTCAGCTAGTTACAGAGAATGTTCCATTTCATTAGGTATGTATTTACAGTAAGTCATTATACATTAATGGTAGGTCTTATCGCTAATGTATAATTGTTTGACCAATGGGGATATTACAGAGTCATAGGGGAGCTTCTGTTTATTATTAGTCTTCACAATACACTACTTGTTTCTTAATCTCATATGTCGTTTATCTACTGGCAGCGAAAAGTGAATACAGTGTAAGGATTTTAGGAACTTTATCATTAATAATAAGATGGTTTGCTACTTCGTACAGCGTTATTTTAAGGTTATCTTGAGATGATTTCGGGGCTTAGCGTTCCTGCGGCCCGGTCCTTGACCAGGCCATTCTTTTGTTACACACTCCCCCCCCCCCAAGGAAGCAGCCCTTATCAACTAACTCTCAGGTACCTATTTACTGCTAGGTGAACAGGGCCATCAGGGCAATACTCTGCCCATTTGTTTCCGCCTCCACCGGGGATCCGGAACCTCTGGACTACGAATCCCGAGCGGTGTCCACTCAGCCGTCAGGGCCTAATTCAGGTTCCACGGAATAAATAATAACTAGGGAAGGTAAGGGAGAAAGCGCCAAGCCATTACGACTATATAGCACTTGGTAGGGGTCAGGATAAGGATTAGGGATGGGACGGGGGAAAAGGAATGGTGCCCCAACCACTTGTGGACGGTCGGGGATTGAACGCCGACCTGCATGAAGCGAAACCGTCGCTCTAGCGTCCAACCCAAATGGTTGGGCTAAATTATAACAAGGAAACCGCTGTCATTCGGGAGCAGATGAAAGGGTTAAGACGAACAGTTTTGAAACAATTGCCAAATTACAAAAATATAATCACAATTAAATACAATTAAATACAATTAAAGCCCTTGTTTATATACAATAAGATCAATAATATACATTTGTATACATACTAATGTTATTATTGACTTTTCCTTTCACTATGGTGGTTAATTTGACGATTTTGACAACCGCTCAATAGGCCTACAAAATTTAGAATCTATAACTACAGATTCAGAGTACTTAAGCTACACTACTGCAAGGCAATTAGGTCCAAACCAGGTACTGACACCAGGGAGAACTGATTCAAATTCAAATTCTATCTCACCGATTGAGACCTGATCTACAGAATTGCTACAAAACAAGATATTGCAAATGCAACATGCATGTTATTCTGTTTTGTATCACACAATACCATGAGCCCATGTTTACGACATCCCAGATACCTGCTCCAACTCCACCATTAGGAGATAAGGAGTTTAGAGCCCAATTATCGTCTGATTCTACCTGGGTTTGTGAGAACTCCGTTTGGTACCCTAACAGGAATCGCAGATAACAGGTAATCACAGATAACAAGACACTTAACGGTACGAAACAGGGTGATCTGTTGCGTGTTCATGCTTTCAACTCTTTCGTCTAAAAACAGTTTATAAGTTAGAAGTGAACAGTCTATTTTAAACTGTTGGCGTCGTAGACAACAACAAGTATTAGCATTAAACCTCAATTTAACGCCGGAATATCTCAATGTTAAAACATGTTTCTAGCCTACAAGATTCGGTTAATTGAATTAATGTTGTAGTGAAAGAAACCACTTTTGAGAGAAACGAATGTTGAGAATTTAGTAGATCAATGGTAAATGTCTCAAACGTTGTCGAACGCGATGTTTTGATTGTGTGTTTGTGAAGCCTTAAGGTTATTGCCACAGCGCTTGAACGGCTTTGGCGATTTGGACGAAAGTTAAAAAAAATATTGCTTTGTCGAAGCAATTTGTAGATGGTGATTAGACGTTCTGACGCAAAGCCGTCAGGTTAATGGAAAGTTGCCTCTTCTAAGCTTGCCGAGTAAGCCGGACGACTCAAACAGAAAACGGAACAGAACGTCACTTTTGTGAGTCGATTTCATTTCAATTTACGTCCAAATTTGGCCATAGTGCCAAAAGTGACGTTATTTTTAAGAGGACGGGATGCATACTGAACCATATATTTACCGAGCTGATAATTTGTGTATTTGTTTTCTGAATTTCTATGTATATTGCGTAACATTCGCCGAAATTTGGCATCAACATTTCAGCTGAGATGATAATGTGTTACTCACAGAAATCACAATAGCGTGATGCATCAAATGAACAAATCCACAAGGGCCGTGATGACGATTCGAACCTGCGTCCGAGAGCATCCCAGACGCTGAGTCGTAGCTTAGTCGATTAAGGCAGCGTCTGGGATGCTCTTGGATGCAGGTTCGAATCGTCATCACGGCCCTTGTGGATTTGTTCATTTGACGAGTGTTTCTGAGTTACTTATATCAACGCAGATGTTCACAAAGAGAAGTGTTCTAGACCACTTGGTGTAAATACACTATGAGAAATGTATGAGAAATGTAGGCTTGGACTGTGGCCAGAGGCCAGATTCACGAAGCAGTTACGCAAGCACTTACGAACGTGTACATCTTTCCTCAATCTTTGACGGCCTTGGTTACATTTATTAAACAGTTTACAAGCATGAAAACTTGCCAATCAACTGTTGCTATTGTTATAAACAGCCTCCTGGTGCTTCGGAGCCATTGGTCAAACTATTATGTATTAGCGATAAGACCTACCATTAATGTATAATGACTTACTGTAAATATACAGCTCTTGAAATAGCACTTTCTCTGTAACTAGCTGACATTGTAACTATAAGGTGTGAAGGATAGATAAAATTGTTTATGTAATAATCTGAGATGAGGTCTGATAAAGACCTTTTGTGCCCTTTGTAATCTTTTTTGCGCTACCGCTCATAGGATGGGTATGGGGTGCACCACCAACCACCATCACTGTCTCCACCAACCACCATCCTAAGAGAGTTGTGGTTGTGGGAATAATATCACCTCAGATAGTCTTAAACCCTTCATATTAAAACTAGTTTCCTGTGAATATATTAAAATAATATTTGTAGAGGTACCATGGGCAAAGTCTGAGCATTATCTAGCCCTGAGGAACTGTATAGAAATATGGTTTTAGTCTTTCTATATTATCTATACGAACAGTCTTTGTGATCTAACCATTTTCTATCATATTGATAGTGGTATTGGGGTAGCATATTGGTAGTGGATCCCGTACTCATCCTGCGAGTGGTACTGGACCCCATACCCATCCTGTGAGTGGTAGTGGACCCCATACCCATCCTGTGAGAGGTACTGGACCCCATACCCATCCTGTGAGTGGTACTGGACCCCATACCCATCCTGTGAGTGGTAGTGGACCCCATACCCATCCTGTGAGTGGTACTGGACCCCATACCCATCCTGTGAGTGGTAGTGGACCCCATACCAATCCTGTGAGTGGTACTGGACCCCCAGACATACCCATCCTGTGAGTGGTAGTGGACCCCAGACCCATCCTGTGAGTGGTAGTGGACCCCAGACCCATCCTGTGAGTGGTAGTGGACCCCATACCCATCCTGTGAGTGGTACTGGACCCCATACCCATCCTGTGAGTGGTACTGGACCTCATACCCATCTTGTGAGTGGTAGTGGACCCCCATACCCATCCTGTGAGTGGTAGTGGACCCCATACCCATCCTGTGAGTGGTAGTGGACCCCATACCCATCCTGTGAGTGGTAGTGGACCCCATACCCATCCTGTGAGAGGTACTGGACCCTATACCCATCCTGTGAGTGGTAGTGTACCCCAAACCCATCCTGTGAGTAGTAGTGGACCCCATACCCATCCTGTGAGTGGTAGTAGACCCCCATACCCATCCTGTGAGTGGTACTGGACCCCCATACCCATCCTGTGAGTGCTAGTGGACCCCCATACCCATCCTGTGAGTGGTAGTGGACCCCATACCCATCCTGTGAGTGGTACTGGACCCCATACCCATCCTGTGAGTGGTACTGGACCCCATACCCATCCTGTGAGTGGTAGTGGACCCCATACCCATCCTGTGAGAGGTACTGGACCCCATACCCATCCTGTGAGTGGTTCTGGACCCCATACCCATCCTGTGAGTAATAGTGGAAAAGTTACAGAAGCACGTAATGGACATATATATATATATATATATATATATATATATATATATATATATATATATATATATATATATATATATATATATATATATATATATATATGTATATATATCCGTACAGGTTTGAAAAGAGCCGCTCTGAGGTTGAACAAATTTACTATCATTCTTCCTCAGTATATTTCCAAGAGTTGAGAGTTGAGAGTTCTGTGACCTTCTGCCCTTTGACCCCCCCAGCGAGGCTCTCACTACTCACCTGAGACGGCTTACAATGTCAAGAGCGCAGTGGTGTGGAGGAGGAGGACTAGAGAGCTTGGGGGGGGGGGAGAGATTATTTCAAAGAATTCAATTTTTTTTTATTATGCACTCCAAACCCATGCCGTGGGCGGTGGTGGGGGGGGGGGAAGGGGGGGTTACAGAGGCACATAATGGGTTCAGGCACTTGAACCCCCATAGGTCGTTTAGCTGCGCAAGTGACAAGCTTGTGAAGCTGGTTACACAGTTGTTAATGATGCATATACATGTTCATACATGCGAACAAGCCTGAATGGTCCCCAGGACTATATGCAACTGAAAACTCCAACTACAATGCAACTGATTGTATATACATGTTCATACATGTATATACAATCATTGACACAAATGCATATACATATTAATAATCTTTTTATATGACAAGTGATTCAACAAGAGGCTCACAGCAGTCACTATATAAGAGCAAAGAGCGTTGAGAGTCGACCTAAGTGGGAGCTGGTGACTCTTGTAAGTGGAGTGCCTCAAGAGTCTCTCCTTGCACCTCTGTTATTTACAGTATATGTAAGTGATTTACACACAGGACTGAACAGTGTTGTTAAATTTGCCAGCGATACAGAGTCTGGCCGAGTAATGTATTCAGAAGATACGAAACCACTATTAGACGATTAGACCGGCTTTTAACACGGACGAAAGATTGGTGAATGGAATTTAATCCTAAAAAAATGTAGGATTCGAACCGGAGGAAATAGTAACAAGTAATAATGCGAAAATGATCTAGTGGGTATAATTAAGAGGGGGAGATAATTAAAGAGGGGAAAGTCAATCAAAATCCATGCATCAATGTAGTGAATTAATAGTATTTAACGATATATTTCCAGGAAAGTTAGCAAGAAGGCATCTAACATCTCTCTTCGGCATGTCATTGCCCTTTTGCTTGGCCTAATTTAGCAGTTGAGTCGTGGTCAGCGTACTGAAGGATGGAGATATTCACCTCTACGTGCGCAGAGAAGGATGACAAGTTAATGCGAAGACGTTGAAACCTTTCTTATGAAGAAATTAAAATAAGACTTACATTCTCAAGAGAAAGACAGAGAAAGGTGTGACAGGAGTGCGGAACAGAAACGTATGAAAAAGGGAATAACAGAATAATTAAGATTTTAAATCTATTAACACAAAAACAGAATTCGATACTAGAGATGAAAATTCGATAGGTTTAATCTTAGGAGAGACCTGGGTAAATACTGGTTTGGAATGAGTTTTTTTTTTATTTATGGCACAAATTACCAGGTAACACAACGAACGTGGGATGGCTGGGGTTGTTTCAAGCGTAGGTTAGACACATGTATGAGTGAGTTTGGGAGGACATCAACAAGCTCCGTCAGATAAAGACCCAAAACATTATACCTTCTTCAGTTTCATTAATTCTTATGTTCTTATATTAGTTAATTATCGTATTTCACCTGAAAAATGTGGTGATAAATACCTAGTTCTGGATCCTTTATGCATTTACCAAACCACTTTACGAAACCTGTACATCTGGGTCTGACGGCTGAGTAGACAAGGCTCGGGATTCGTAGTCCTAAAGTTCTGATTTCGATCCCCGGTGGAGGCGGAAACAAATGAACATTGTTTCTTTCATCCTGATGCTCCTGTTCACCTAAAAAACTATTATGTTATATATAACAATAATACCCTTAGCCTGTGTGGTTTCTAAAGCCTGTAAACTATTTAATAAATACAACCCCCCCCCATGATTAATGAAAGATGTAAAGGTTTCGCAAGTGGGTGCAGCAAGAGGTTGGATGATTCCTGGGCTTACTGCCGTACTCTCCTACCGTTAATGTATTCATAAATCCTGGCCAGGAACTGCTCAAGACACCAGCCACCCTCTTGTGGTCCTTTCTTAACCCCTGGTGTCTCATCCCACGCCTCTCTCTCTCTCTCTCTCTCTCTCTCTCTGTCTCTCTCTCTCTGTCTCTCTCTCTCTCTCTCTCTCTCTCTGTCTCTCTCTCTCTCTCTCTCTCTCTCTCTCTCTCTCTCTCTCTCTCTCTCTCTCTCTCTCTCTCTCTCTCTCTCTCTCTCTCTCTCTCTCTCTCTCTCTCTCTCTCTCTCTCTCTCTCTCTGTCTCTCTCTCTCTCTCTCTCTGTCTCTCTCTCTCTCTCTCTCTCTCTCTCTCTGTCTCTCTCTCTCTCTCTCTCTCTCTCTCTCTCTCTCTCTCTCTCTCTCTCTCTCTCTCTCTCTCTGCTCACTCACTCAGCAGACACCAACCTCTGCTCACTCACTCAGCAGACACCAACCTCTGCTCACTCACTCAGCAGACACCGACCTCTGCTCACTCACTCAGCAGACACCGACCTCTGCTCACTCACTCAGCAGACACCGACCTCTGCTCACTCACTCAGCAGACACCGACCTCTGCTCACTCACTCAGCAGACACCGACCTCTGCTCACTCACTCAGCAGACACCGACCTCTGCTCACTCACTCAGCAGACACCAACCTCTGTTCACTCACGCAGCAGACACCAACCTCTGTTCACTCACGCAGCAGACACCAACCTCTGCTCACTCACTCAGCAGACACCAACCTCTGTTCACTCACTCAGCAGACACCAACCTCTGTTCACTCACGCAGCAGACACCAACCTCTGTTCACTCACGCAGCAGACACAAACCTCTGTTCACTCACGCAGCAGACACCAACCTCTGTTCACTCACGCAGCAGACACCAACCTCTGCTCACTCACTCAGCAGACAGCGGAGGTCTGGTAAAGAATATACTCGTGAACTTTCCCATTAGGTTCGCAAAGCAGAATGGATGTTAGGCTTATGGCTAGCTGCTTTTAGCAAGAATCTTTGTAGTGTTCCGTAAGGAACAGTGTACCACAAGGAGCAGGTGTGGGGGCGGCCTGGACGCAGGTGTGGGGGCGGCCTGGACGCAGGTGTGGGGGCGGCCTGGACGCAGGTGTGGCGGGGCGGCCTGGACGCAGGTGTGGGGGGGCGGCCAGGACGCAGGTGTGGGGGCGGCCTGGACGTAGGTGTTGGGGGCGGCCTGGACGCAGGCAGGCAGGCAGGCAGGCAGGCAGGCAGGCAGGCAGGTAGGCAGGCAGGCAGGCAGGCAGGCAGGCAGGCAAGCAAGCGGGCAGGCAGGCAGACAAGCAAGCAGGCAGACAAGCAAGCAAGCAGGTAACCAGGCAGGCAGGCAGGCAACCAGGCAGGCAGGCAGGCAGCCAGGCAGGTAGGCAGGCAGGCAAGCAAGCAGGCAGGCAGGCAGGCAGGCAGACAGACAAGCAAGCAAGCAGGTAACCAGGCAACCAGGCAGGCAGACAGGCAGACAAGCAGGCAGACAAGCAGACAAAAAACACAAACCACATACAAAGCAAATACCTAGAAATAAAACTGGTCTTATGAAATATGAACACGGACATGTATCTGATAATCACCAAGATCTGAGAGACATTCTAGATAAGAACTTTGTCTCAGTATTTACTAGAGAAGGACTTGATGTCCTCCCAGCACCCAAACAATTCTTTGTGGGTAGTTAAGGAGACAAATTGAGCTGTTTGGTCGTGAGGAGAGTATCAATATTGACACATTTTCAGACGATACAAAAATAGTATAGGAAAGAAATTAGGAAGTTTGAAAAAATTGCTTCAAGACTATTTAGATAATGCTTTCGAAATGGAAGACAAACTGGCAGTCTGATGCTGAAAACTGCAGGCTTCTCAGACAAGGTCATTAGGCAGTTAACAAGAAACAAGCTGGATATTCTTGAAAGTGCGAAATGTGATATAGATTTAGGGGTCATGATTAGTAGGGATTTTAAAAAAAAATTTATGGCATAAATATTTGTTATAAGATAAATCGGTGATTTTCAGATGTGTGTGTTGGGAGTCACATGTGTGTGTGTTGGGCGTCAGATGTGTCAGATGTGTGTGTTGGGAGTCACAAGTGTGTGTGTGTTGGGAGTCACATGTGTGTGTGTTGGGCGTCAGATGTGTCAGGTGTGTGTGTTGGGAGTCACAAGTGTGTGTGTGTTGGGAGTCGCATGTGTGTGTGTTGGGCGTCAGATGTGTCAGATGTGTGTGTTGGGAGTCACAAGTGTGTGTGTGTTGGGAGTCACATGTGTGTGTGTTGGGCGTCAGATGTGTCAGATGTGTGTGTTGGGAGTCACAAGTGTGTGTGTGTTGGGAGTCGCATGTGTGTGTGTTGGGAGTCAGATGTGTGCTATACATCTTCCATATACATCATGCCATTTAAATCTGGTCGCCATACTATAGAACGGACGTGAACTCACTCGAACACGTCCAGCAAAGGTTGACGACGCTAATCCCAGGAATTACAAGGCGCATGAGGAGAGAGACAGAGCAAAACCAGCTTAATATACATTCACTCCAAAGACCAAAAAAAAAATTTTAGGTGGAGACATGACTGAAATGAACCAGTCCACCCCCACGAGGACGGTGACCTGCTACACAGGACCTGCACCACTCTACAGGTCAGGACGCGAGTGCAAGTGAGGACTCGAGTTATACAGGAGTCACTGACGATTGCACTCTCGCTTTCGAGTTTATGACCGGTCCCACTCAGCCGCCGTGACCACATCTTGAGTGGATTACCTTGTGGTTGTTACAAGTAGTTCTCCTGGGGGTAGTGGACTAGTAGTCGTTGTTACAAGTAGTTCTCCTGGTGGTAGTAGGCTAGTAGTCGTTGTTACAAGTAGTTCTCCTGGGGGTAGTGGACTAGTAGTAGTCGTTGTTACAAGTAGTTCTCCTGGTGGTAGTTGGCTAGTAGTCGTTGTTATAAGTAGTTCTCCTGGGGGTAGTGGACTAGTAGTAGTCGTTGTTACAAGTAGTTCTCCTGGGGGTAATGGACTACCTGAGTTGCCACAACGGACGAAATACGGGGTACTTGTCATTGGACCCCAAATTTTGTCCATAATTCACAAAAAGAATAATGGTCCAACTAGCTGTTTTTGCTACCAGAAGCACCACTCGATCTCAGTTCCTAACCTTAAGATTCCTAGTTCGATTCCCGAAGCAGGACGGTCGAGGAGCTCGGGGGCAAGGTTTCCCCTTGCACCTGATGCCTCTGTTCACCTAAAATAAGCACACGCAATTTACGCAACTGTTGTGGGTTGCATCGCGCAAAGGCCAAACAGGCTCCACCTATCTCCACCGTATCCACATACATACCAGGGTACGGTCTGGACGATAGAGCAACGGTCTCGCTTCATGCAGGTCGGCGTTCAATCCCCGATCGTCCTTCAAGTGCTTGGCCACCATTCCTTCCCTCCGTCCCATCCCAAATCCTTATCCTGACCCCCTTCCCAGTGCTATATAGTCGTAATGGCTTGGCGCTTTCCCTTGATAAGTAAATTAAAGGCCTGTCGACCTCCAGAGGGAAATGTATACACCGTTAAGTGGGGTATACATATCTGCAAGTGTATATATATACACACAACGGTAAGTATATACAACCATCACCATACATACACTATGAAGTGACGTCCACTTATATATCGTGGCCAGGGACACAAGTCACCACTGTAGGGTACTAATGGTGCAGGGTACGAGGTACTAATGCTGCAGGGTACGAGGTACTAATGCTGCAGGGTACGAGGTACTAATGCTGCAGGGTACGAGGTACTAATGGTGCAGGGTACGAGGTACTAATGGTCCAGGGTACGAGGTACTAATGGTCCAGGGTACGAGGTACTAATGGTGCAGGGTACAGGGTAGTACCCGGATTACCGTTTGGCTGCACCTACCCCCCCACCCCCCCCCCCCACAATTAGGTAAGTACTCACACACACACACACACACACACACACACACACACACACACACACACACACACACACACACACACACACACACACACACACACACACATACCAGAGTGCCAGGAATGAATATGTCAGGATGAGAAGAGAGGCAGAAAGACAATACGAAAATGACATCGCAAGCAAGGCAAAGACTCAGCCTAAATTGCTGCACAGCCACATCAGGAGAAAAACAGCAGTAAAGGAACAGGTAATGAAATTGAGGATAGGGGCAGACAGATTCACTACAAACGACAAGGAAGTGTGTGAGGAATTGAATAAGAAATTCAAGGAGGTCTTCACATTAGAGCAAGAAGAAGTTCCAGAAATAAGAGAGGGAATAGTTAACCAGGACCCACTAGAAGAGTTTGAGATTACCAGTGAGGAAGTAAGGAAACTTGCTAGATTTGGATGTGACAAAGGCTATAGGCCCAGATAGAATCTCCCCTTGGATACTAAAGGAAGGAGCAGGAGAACTGTGCCTGCCACTCTCCATGGTGTATAACAAATCACTGACAACAGGGGAACTGCCAAAAATTTGGAAGACAGCTAACGTAGTCCCGATATACAAGGGGATAGACAGGAGGCACTGAATTACAGGCCAGTGTCCCTAACCTGCATACCATGCAAGCTGATGTAGAAGATTGTGCGAAGAAAGCTAATGGAGCACCTGGAGCGAAAGAACTTTGTAACACAGCATCAACATGGATTCAGGGATGGCAAGTCCTGCCTCACAGGGTTACTTGAATTCTACGACCAGGCAACAAAAATAAGGCAATAAAGAGAAGGGTGGGCAGACTGCATATTTTTGGATTGTCAGAAAGCCTTTGACACAGTACCACACAAGAGGCTAGTGAAAAAGCTGGAGATGCAGGCTGGAGTGAAAGGGAAGGTACTCCGTGGGATTGTCAGATGAACAACTCCACTGTTCACCTGCCAGTAAATCAGCACCTGTGTGTTAGACAGGTGCTACGGGCTGCATCACGGGGGGGGGGGGGGGGGGTGCGAAAACAAGGTACGAAACTGGCGGCTGTGACCAGACCCAAGGTACGAAATGGGATGTGGAATCCTTCAAGAATCGATCAGACACGGAAGAGGTTGAATTACCTCACCGGACACACTATAGTCTCCTTAAAAACCAACATCAAATGGACATCATCAGCGGCATATGCAAGGTTGACCAAGCCAAGACCCGCCTTTACCAACCCAAGTTTAGTCAAGAAAAGCAGCGCCAACGTTGATAAAGGAACTATAAACACGTATCACAGATGCTAACAAGCGAGAGAGAAGTTTCAACTACTGCTACAAACAGCAGGAAAAAGTTATAAAATCTTCGACTGTCAGGTTAAAATGCTCTCAAAGAATTTATAGCACCTGTGAGGTGTCAAATCTACTTCACAGAACCACGAAAAAATAAAAAATTCAGCATCAGCATAAGGGGCATAACTGGCCGACCCCTCACAGTGTTCAAGAGAGAACTGGATAAGCACCTCCAAAGGATACCTGATCAACCAGGCTGTGACTCATACGTCAGGCTGCGAGCAGCCGCGTCCAACAGCCTGGTTGATGAGTCCAGCAACCAGGAGGCCTGGTCGACGACCGGGCCGCGGGGACGCTAAGCCCCGGAAGCACCTCAAGGTTCAAGTTCAAGTATGTTTATTGAGATAAGCAATAAATACATCTCAAAGGGATAGTGTAGCTTAGGCTATTTCTACCCCCCTCTACTTCAAGTCCCTCAAGGGGCGCACAAATTCAGTGAGTACAAATAGACATATAACAGTACAAGAATCCCATTTAACATTGCATACAGCAAGTACAGCATATAATTGTTACATTCTTGGGGCAAAATTCTTGTAGCTCCTAAGTATACTGTCTATTATACCATTATCACACATCCAAACAATTTGATGTGGTACACTATTTATTTCCTTATTTCTATAGTTATCAATAAGTTGACACTCTAATACATAATGTTCTAAGGTGTGGGCGTGCGGCATACTACATAATTTACACTCCTTATCTTTTTCACTGACATCAACACCGTATTGCCAGATATATTTGTATCCTAATCTTAATCTCATGTAAACTGAATCCTTCCAAGTAGACTTTCCTTTACCATAAGTGAAGGACGAATTTGTATTTATTATTGAATAATTCTTAAGTGTGTTACTACTGTCCACCATTGCCATTCTCTTTATCATTTCTTCACCCCTCTTGGATCATCTTGAGTCTTGTTTTTATTTGTTTCAAGGTTAACTGACATACAACATCAACAAGAGTGTTTTCAGTGGCTCTCTTCGCTATGTCATCAACTACCTCATTCAACAGTATTCCCACATGTGAAGGGATCCACATGAATCTTACTTTATACCCAGTTTTTTCTAGTCTCTTAACATTCTCTCTACACTCTATCACAATATTCTGATATACTGGGCGTCTGCTATTTAAAGACTCTAACGCTCCTCTGCTGTCAATAAAGAAGCAAGCATTTTTACCACATTTGACTACTTCCTGTAATCCTGCTAATACTCCTTGGAGTTCAGCCTGCGTTGAAGAGACATTGTCAGTTAAGCACCTCAAGGTAACCTCAAGGTAAGGTAACACGTCGGCCCTTCGTTAGTGTGTGAAGCAGTCTGGCCGGCGTCGGCGACACATGTGTAAGCCGGGGCCAGAAGCCTGCTGGCAGGTGGAGCTAACGCGTAGAGACGTCACCTCCCGGGGTGACAGCTCGCAGGGTGACATGTCCCCAGGGGTGACAGGTCCCGGGGGTGACAGGTCCCGGGGGTGACAGGCCGAGGCTCCCGTCCGACACACCTGGGCCAGCCGGAGGATTAACCTGGGATTAACACCTGAGCCGCACCGACATTGTTGTTGTTGCTCTTTGTCTGACTACACACGGTGACAACTATTTGTGTACAAAGGTCTGTGAAACAAAAATTAACTTAACGCCTCTAACGTGCCCCGATATCAGGGGGTGAGGGGCAGGGGGATGAGGGTGGGAGGGATGGGGGTAACCCATCAATGCTGATATTTCTTAAAGTATTGAACTTGGCCCGACCCTGACCTGCCTATGTCGGTCCCATACCCCGAAACATTCACCCTGCAAAGTTATCCAGACGTATTCTCCAAGTGCCTGGCCTCCAACCTCATACAAACAAGACATTCTCATAGATATAGATTAACAAGCTTCTAAATCTAAATCTAGATTATAGAATATATAATTATAACGATCACGTAATATGCTTCTTACGAATTTCTCTAATGTCAATGCTGTGAGGAAATTTTGTCTAAGCTGCTTCAATTATAAATGTACAACCAATATATGAAATTAAAATTTATTAAATTGATTTGGAATTTAAATTTATTATTTTTTAATTTATTTATTGTTTAAATAAAAAATGTTAAATGAGTTAAATCGGGTTAAATCGGGTTAAATCGGGTTAAATGAGTTTGTGTGGAGAGAAACTGCCTCGTTAGGGGCCAATTGGCTGTGAAGAGTTTCACTGATTCTAGTGTTCTTAACACCGAGGAGGAGAACAGGGTGCGAAGCCTATTGGGCTTCAGACCCGGGATAGTGAGGACTGGGGGCGCTGGGGCACAGGAGCCGCCATGGCACTCCTGAGGGGCAGGGCCTCGCTATACTGGCCCCTTACAGTGCCACCGTTGTGACGGTGAGTGGCACTATATACCCCTTAACACCACCCCTACTCCCCCCCCCCCATACACACACCCACTTTTACCCATTACGCCCCGCGCTCACCCAGTATATACCCACTTCACATCCACATACCCACCCAAAAACAATATACCCGCCTTACATCCACATATACACAGAATACGACGAAAATACCCACGTCAGACCATTTAATGTACCCACTTAAAGTACTCTTAAGAAAAAATCATAGAATACGTGTTTAAGATTAATGTCTTCAAGTGCATTGACGTGAGAATCAAGATATTTCTTTAAATTGTACACTGCATTGTTGTGTTTTGAGGTCGAGTGGTCGTGGCTCCTGGGATGTTGACTCATCCACTCACCCCCCCCCCCCTCACACTCACTCCTTCACACTCACCCCCTCACACTCACCCCCTCACACTCACCCCCTTCACACTCACCCCCTCACACTCACCCCCTCACACTCACCCCTTCACACTCACCCCCTCACACTCACCCCCTCTCACACTCACACTCCCCCCCCCCTCTCACTCAACCCTTTCACACTCACTCCCTCACCTCCCCAACTCTCATCATCCTCACACTCACCCTTTTCCCCATACCACATTACCTTAACAGAGCAGACAAACACAGCACTATAACAACAACAAACGAACAGTCTAATAACACCAACACAAGAGCTTAACACAACAAACACAACACCATAACAACGCCGCCAAACAAAGAAGCCTAACAAAGCACAAATGCTCCTGATTGGTCAACAGACACGTAAATTGTTTGGCAAATCCTTGACGGGAAACAAAGGAGCCAGAAGCAGCGAGTTGAGACAGAACAATAACTCAGAGGAGACGGAGAGCGGGAACAGACAGACGTGAAGTGAGCAGACAGACGCAGAGAAACACTTGAGACGGTTAAGCAAGTCCCAGCTGTGTCTGGGTACAAGTGACAGGATGAACAACCCAGCGGGTTTTCTTCCTATTGGGGAGTGTTGTACATGCTGCTATGGCGGTGTGTCCACTCTCAGGATGAGTGACGCTGCCCAATACTGTCACTATGGCGGTGTGTCCACTCACAGGATGAGTGGCGCTGCCCAATACTGTCACTAAGGCGGTGTGTCCACTCACAGGATGAGTGGCGCTGCCCAATACTGTCACTATGGCGGTGTGTCCACTCACAGGAGGAGTGACGCTGCCCAATACTGTCACTATGGCGGTGTGTCCACTCACAGGATGAGTGGCGCTGCCCAATACAGTCACTATGGCGGTGTGTCCACTCGCAGGATGAGTGGCGCTGCCCAATACTGTCACTATGGCGGTGTGTCCACTCACAGGATGAGTGGCGCTGCCCCATACTGTCACTATGGCGGTGTGTCCACTCACAGGATGAGTGGCGCTGCCCAATACTGTCACTATGGCGGTGTGTCCACTCGCAGGATGAGTGGCGCTGCCCAATACTGTCACTATGGCGGTGTGTCCACTCGCAGGATGAGTGGCACTGCCCAATACTGTCACTATGGCGGTGTGTCCACTCGCAGGATGAGTGGCGCTGCCCAATACTGTCACTATGGCGGTGTGTCCACTCACAGGATGAGTGGCGCTGCCCAATACTGTCACTATGGCGGTGTGTCCACTCACAGGATGAGTGGCGCTGCCCAATACTGTCACTATGGTGGTGTGTCCACTCACAGGATGAGTGACGCTGCCCAATACTGTCACTATGGTGGTGTGTCCACTCACAGGATGAGTGACGCTGCCCAATACTGTCACTATGGCGGTGTGTCCACTCACAGGATGAGTGGCGCTGCCCAATACTGTCACTATGGTGGTGTGTCCACTCACAGGATGAGTGACGCTGCCCAATACTGTCACTATGGCGGTGTGTCCACTCACAGGATGTGTGGCGCTGCCCAATACTGTCACTATGGCGGTGTGTCCACTCACAGGATGAGTGGCGCTGCCCAATACTGTCACTATGGCGGTGTGTCCACTCACAGGATGAGTGACGCTGTCCAATACTGTCACTATGGCGGTGTGTCCACTCACAGGATGAGTGACGCTGTCCAATACTGTCACTATGGCGGTGTGTCCACTCACAGGATGAGTGGCGCTGCCCAATACTGTCACTATGGCGGTGTGTCCACTCACAGGATGAGTGGCGCTGCCCAATACTGTCACTATGGCGGTGTGTCCACTCACAGGATGAGTGGCGCTGCCCAATACTGTCACTATGGCGGTGTGTCCACTCACAGGATGAGTGGCGCTGCCCAATACTGTCACTATGGCGGTGTGTCCACTCACAGGATGAGTGGCGCTGCCCAATACTGTCACTATGGCGGTGTGTCCACTCACAGGATGAGTGGCGCTGCCCAATACTGTCACTATGGCGGTGTGTCCACTCACAGGATGAGTGGCGCTGCCCAATACTGTCACTATGGCGGTGTGTCCACTCACAGGATGAGTGGCGCTGCCCAATACTGTCACTATGGCGGTGTGTCCACTCACAGGATGTGTCCACTTGTCTAATGCAATACCTCAGGACCTTTTAGCCTATCCCATCTATTTTTAAACATAGGAATGGAGGTGGCTTCTACAGCCTACTCCTTCAGTACATCCCATTTCCCCATTACCCTCACCCATTACTGGATTATAGAATGGGTGAGTGTGTGTGACAAACACAGGTAGCAGACCCCTAGTATCATCCCTTATTATCATCAGCATCTGGTCTGATTCCCGTGATCAGCCACTGATCATCTTGAGGTTATCCTGAGGTTATCTTGAGGTTATCCTGAGGTTATCTTGAGGTTATCTTGAGATGATTTCAGGGCTTAGCGTCCCCGCGGCCCGGTCCTCGACCAGGCCTCCTTATTTGTTACACATCCCCAGGGAGTAGCCCGTAGCAGCTCTCTAACTCCCAGGTACCTATTTACTGCTAGGTGATCCGGGGCATCAGGGTGAAAGAAACTCTACCCATTTGTTTAGGCTAGGTCAGCTTAGATTTGGTTAGACTAAGCTATCTTTAGGCTAGGCCAGGTTAGGCCTAGCCCTAGAGGTGCATCCACTCCACCGGGGATCCCGGAACCTTAGGACTACGAATCCCGAGCGCTGTCCACTCAGCCGTCAGGCCCCCCCCCCTTAGGCTAAAGTGAATACACAGTGTGTGTACACCGACGAGCGAGATGTACACGTCTAGGTGTACACGTCTAGGTGTACACCCCCCCCCCCCTCGGAGTATAGCTGTGTCTCTAGGATGAGTGTAAAGGTCTGAGTGTGTCTTGGGAGTCACCCTCAAGACACACTAACGACTCATGAGGTACAAGTCTCTTCCTACACAACACTCTTCTCCAACGGAGTAAAAACAAATCTAGCCTAACCTAACCTAAGCTGACCTAGCCTATTCTAACCTAACCTGGCACGGCCTAACCTAACCTTGCTTAACTTAACCTAAGCCATCCTAACCTAACCGAGTCTAATACACTCTAACTTGAGCCTAATTACCAGTAATTACCCACACATGAGAGAGTATAAGGCTGTTAGATCACTCCCAGGGTAATTAGGTCACTCCCAGGAGTACTTAGATCACTCCCAGGGTAATTAGGTCACTCCCAGGAGTACTTATATAACTCCCAGGGTAATTAGGTCACTCCCAGGGTAAATAGATCACTCCCAGGGTAATTAGGTCACTCCCCGGGTAATTAGGTCACTCCCAGGGTAATTAGGTCACTCCCAGGGTAATTAGGTCACTCCCAGGGTAATTAGGTCACTCCCAGGGGTATAAACACCTGAGAATCTACACCCTGAACACCACACAGCCGTAATGGGATCCCACCCGCATGGCGTGGCTGGAGTGTATAGGGATGCGGGTTCGAAACCCATTCTTGTCTCTGACTGGACGGCTTTCCGTGATGCTCTGCCCTCAGGTGACCCACACACGACACATGGGGACTGTGACATATGTATCATCCTGTGAGTGGATGATACATGTGTCATCCACTCATGTGTAGTAGATTGGGAGTTAATTTGGGTTAATACCAAATTGGTAGATTGTGTAGATAACCCGTGTCTCGGCTTCAGTGATACATAGAGCAATGATTACGTTGATATGTGTCCCCTGGGTGGGGGGGGGGGAGGGAAGTATCAGGGGGAAAGCGCTAAGCTATTACGACTATGTAGCACTTGGAATGGAGTCAGGATAAGGATTTGGGGTGGGACGGGGGGAGAGGAATGGTGCCCCAACCACTTGTGGACGGTCGGGGGATTGAACGCCGACCTGCATGAAGCGAGACCGTCGCTCTACCGTCCAGCCCAATAGGGTAAGGGGGGGGGGAGTTTCTTCTAGCTCTATTGACAGCTCTGTTGTTAGAGCCGACCTCAACAATCCAATTTTTAACGTACTGTGTATTAAAAAAAATTATTTTCTAAAATGTAAATTATTATTATGTATAGTGAGGCTTATCTTGAGGTTATCTTGAGATGATTTCGGGGCTTTAGTGTCCCCGCGGCCCGGTCCTCGACCAGGCCTCCACCCCCAGGAAGCAGCCCGTGACAGCTGACTAACACCCAGGTACCTATTTTACTGCTTGGTAACAGGGGCATAGGGTGAAAGAAACTCTGTCCATTGTTTCTCGCCAGCGCCTGAGATCGAACCCAGGACCACAGGATCACAAGTCCAGCGTGCTGTCCGCTCGGCCGACCGGCTCCCTAGCAAGTCTCAGGCTTATAGCAAGTTTAGGTTTTTGATTGTATTGGCTTGTATTGTCCCTAACCTCGCCTTTATGGAGCCTTTAATTGCGGATTAAAGTGCCTTTTCACAATTTTTTCAGTGAAGTTCACGTGTTAATTACCTGTACCGGATACGAGGGGTTTGTCCCTATAGTTCATCCACTCATTTGTCAACTTCGTCTTATTGTACAACTTTTTCTTAATTTAAAGAGGTTATCCTTGTCCACCTTGTTTGCTTCCCTCAGCATCTTGCATGTCGTAATCATATCTCCCCGCCTCTGTTGTTCCATTCCACTATTGGTCTGTGTTGGAATGTTTGTCAACGTCTCATGTGCCGCTGATGCAGCCTTGTTTATGTGTATCTCTAGTGTGAGTGGTGGAATTATATCCAATCTTTCTATGTCTCGTGTTCCTCTCTTTGTCTCTGTGAGGTGTTGTAGATTGGTCTCCTCTTTCATCTCCATTACCTTACAATTGTTGGGATTGAATTCTAACAACCACATGTTTGCCTCACACTTGGAGTTTAACTTAATAACTAAAGTTTAAATAACTTCTTTTTTTTTAACTTAAATAAAGTTTAATAACTTCCTGCAATCCTCTTTTTTTCATCCGTTTTCTACGTGTATAGAGTAAGTCAGATTAACGTGGGAGAAATATAGACACTTCTTGATAATGGTCCAAGATGGCCTGAAACGAGGTCATTTTCCCGCCATCTTCTGACTGGTTTATGATGGTTTGGTCATCATAACTACAGCCCCGTTATTGTGACCCCATCGTCTACATGACAACAATATTCGTATATTATTATCTTGACTAGCTTATAATCAGCAGTTGTGGAAGTACTGGTAATACCATTAACAGCCTCCCCCCCCCCACAAACCCCACACCTACCCCCCACACCTACCCTCCACACCTCCCCCCCCCACACACCCCCACACCTCCCACACCACTCCACACCACAAGCCACTCAGATCTGCCAAACGACGTCAAACAGCAGAATGTCCCGCGGCTCCCAAGGGCGTGATGACGGGCACGGTGGTGGCCGAGACTACGTGCCCAGGACACACCCACCTCGGCACACTCACGGCCGTGCCCCACGACCTGTACGTGGCACGTGTGGCTCACGCCGCCCCCGACACCCACACCATGGAGAGAGAGAGAGAGAGAGAGAGAGAGAGAGAGAGAGAGAGAGAGAGAGAGAGAGAGAGAGAGAGAGAGAGAGAGAGAGAGAGAGAGAGAGAGAGAGAGAGGGAGGGAGAGAGAGAGAGAGGGAGAGAGAGAGAGGGAGAAAGAGAGAGAGCCATTAGGGTTATACACAGACTCCACACACAGGTTCCAATGTAGATATGATAGAGCCCAGTAGGCTCAGGAACCTGTACACCTGTTGATTGACAGTTGAGAGGCGGGACCAAAGAGCCCTGCCAGATAGTACCTTTTGACATCCTGACCCCTGCATACCCCACTAAGAAACTAATCAACCCTCATGCTCAGCTTGCTGCTAAATTAAGCACCATAGAACACATTCACAATATACAAGCTGAAAACAACATCACACAGACCATATACACAGACGGATCACTCAATACAGCTACAGGGAGGGCAGGAAGTGCTGTTATTGCTCATCAGCCCGATGGCAGCACAATTCAAAGGAATATAAGAATTAGTAACTGGGCGTCCACAATGCAAGACGAGTTGGTAGCAATACTGGTAGCACTCGAAATTATTGACAACACTGAAGTAGACAGCTTAATTATTTCTGACTCCCTTTCCTCACTACGAGCAATAAACAGTTTGCAATCAAGTAATAACGTGCTTGTCTTGGAAGCTAGACGTAGATTATATAAGATACTTAGCAAGAGGGTAAATATAAAAATGTTGTGGATTCCTTCTCACATTGGCATGCAGGAACATGACAAAGTTGACGCCCTTGCTAAGGCTGCAGTAAATAAAGACAGTATTGAACGGAATCTTGAGTTATCAAATACGTCCCTTAAAAGTGTCATTAGACGAGAACTCCTAGATGGATTTGAAGAAAGTAGAACAGTGCAAACTGGAACTAGCAGGTCCATTGTTCATCACAATGAAATGTGTGAAGTAAAACATGTGTATGGGGCAAGTAACAAAGTCAGTAGACTAACAGATGTTGTCACAGCTCGTATAAGACTTGGCTACAAGTATCTCTGGCAGTTCGGCTTGTATAGGGAACTAGATGAAGTGTAAAGTGTGTGGACAAAGACAGAGACACACACTCGAACACTATATCTTGGATTGTAGTAAAATTGAGCCATTTAGAGATAAATCTAAGCTTTCTCTGTATGATATGGCAACCTATCTTATTACCATGGATAAATTACATGAAATCCTTGCACTGTATCCCTATTTCGCTGCCAGTAGATAAATGACATATGAGATGAAGAAACAATTAGTGTATTGTGAAGACTAATAATAAACAGAAGCTCCCCTATGACTGTAATATCTCCATTGGTCAAACTATTATGTATTAGCGATAAGACCTACCATTAATGTATAATGACTTACTGTAAATATACAGCTCTTGAAATAACACTTTCTCTGTAACTAGCTGACATTGTAACTATAAGGTGTGAAGGATAGATGAAATTGTTTATGTAATAATCTCCGTTGGGGTCTGATAAAGTCCTTTTGTGCCCTCTGTAATGCTTTTTTGCGCTACCGCTCACAGGATGAGTATGGGGTGCACAATAAACTAAACTCCGTAAACAGCCACACTTGAATAACCTTAACAATTGACTACATAACGAATGATCTTCACAAGCCATTCAAATATGACCGTTATTTCGCCGCCATCTTTCCCGCCTTCCAGAACCTTCCAATGAATTTCAAAAAAAGGAGCTGCATTCGCCCCCTTGTGTCATGGAGGGAGGCGGGAGAGTGGTGAGACCCGCACTCAACACTCGCCCGTCAGGGAGGGTGTCACAAGGGTGGAAATCTGGGGTGTTACCATGACGTTCTAAGACGTTTATCCGGTTGAATGTCTGCGTGTGCACGCAAGATGTAGGTGTGTGTGTGTATGTGTGTATGTGTGTGTGTGTGTGTGTGTGTGTGTGTGTGTGTGTGTGTGTGTGTGTGTGTGTGTGTGTGTGTGTGTGTGTGTGTGTATGTGTGTGCTCACCTATTTGTACTCACCTATTTGTGCTTGCAGGATCGAGCATTGGCTCTTGGATCCCGCCATGTGTGTGTGTGTGTGTGTGTGTGTGTGTGTGTGTGTCTACACAAGCACGCACACGAGGAGACGTACCCATGTCTGGTAGCTGAGCGGACAGCGCGCAGGACTCCTAATTCTGTGACCCGGGTTCGATTCCCGAACCAGGCAGAAACAAATGGGCAAAGTTTCTTTCACCCTGATGCCCCTGTTACCTAGCAGTAAATAGGTACCTGGGAGTTAGACAGCTGCTACGGGCTGCTTCCTGGGGATGTGTGTAGGAAAAAAAATGAGTTAGTAGTTAGTTACAGTTGATTGATTGACAGTTGAGAGGCGGGCCCAAAGAGCCAGAGCTCATCCCCCCTTCCCTATGCCCCTGTTACCTAGTAGTAAAATAGGTACCTGGGTGTTAGTCAGCTGTCACGGGCTGCTTCCTGGGGGTGGAGGCCTGGTCGAGGACCGGGCCGCGGGGACACTAAAGCCCCGAAATCATCTCAAGATAACCTCAGGAAGAAGCTCAACTAGGTGAATACAACTAGATGAATACACACCACTCCTGTTGTTGTTGTTGTTTTAGATTCAGCTACTCGGAACATAAAGTTCCAAGTAGCACGGGCTATGGCGAGCCCGAAAACATACCGCCCCCTTGTGGTGAGTCCTATATACCAGTGGAGCCCTGAGTGACTCCCACGTCACACTCCTCCCAGTAAATCCTCCCACCTGACTGGTTAACAAGGCACCGTAACTGGCTAATCACACTCTTGATATAACCTGACTGGTTAACAAGGCACCGTAACTGGCTAATCACACTCTTGATATAAACACAACTTTTACAGTGTATATTATTTAATCAAGACGAAATAAATCTCTCCAACCTAATTGGCCGAGACGACATATTGGCCGGTGATGGTCTAATGCCTGATTGGTTGACACTGCCTCAGCTGGACAAATCCGTGACGAGGATTCGAACCTACGTCCGAGAGCATCCCAGACGCTGCCTTAATCGACTGAGCTACGACATGGTCAAACTCGGACGCAGGTTCGAATCCTCGTCACGACCCTTGTGGATTTTGTTCATTGGATACATCACACTATTGTGATTTCTGTTTGTAACTGCCTCAGCGTTCAAGACTCGACATTTGCAACACGCTGCAATGTATTTAAATTTGACAGGATTCTGCAACACTGTTCAATCCTGCGGTGCGATTGGTTATAGGAATATTTTAAGTGATTGATACGAATGATTATGATCCTAGGGAGCCGGTCGGCCGAGCGGACAGCACGCTGGACTTGTGATCCTGTGGTCCTGGGTTCGATCCCAGGCGCCGGCGAGAAACAATGGGGACAGTTTCTTTCACCCTATGCCCCTGTTACCTAGCAGTAAAATAGGTACCTGGGTGTTAGTCAGCTGTCACGGGCTGCTTCCTGGGGGGTGGAGGCCTGGTCGAGGACCGGGCCGCGGGGACACTAAAGCCCCGAAATCATCTCAAGATAAAAATCCTGACCAATTAGGCGACAAGTGACGTTAATTCGTCACTTGTCGAACGATTGCTTGAGACGTCCTCTTAAGTTAACATCTTAAGACCACCTACGATACATCTTGAGACGATCTACGATACATCTTAAGACCATCTACGATAGACCTCTAGTAGTACACTAAGTACTATTCCTCCTTAACAGCTTTTGTAACTATGTACACCATAGTACAAACATTGACGTACTAAGCAATTATATAGTGGAATTTGGTACTATATTAACTTTTATGGTGCGAAAAAATGAAGCTAAGAACCAAAATTTAAATATTCCTAGGCCTAATATAGTACACATATGTACTATATTAGGCCTCAGATAGCGTATATTAGGCCTAAGAAGGTTAGGATAGAATGTCTTTGCAACATAAATACAAAATCTTTTCCAGTTTGTCAACAAATTCAACAGTACCGATTTCTACTTTCTAATAGCGTTGTAAGTCGATATATGTACTATGGTGCTCATCGTTACTGTAAGTACTCCCAACACAGGTGGATGGGCTGCTTAAGACGACCTCTTAAGATAATACCTTAAGACGACCTCTTAAGATAATATCTTAAGACTACCTCTTAAGATAATATCTTAAGACTACCTCTTAAGATAATATCTTAAGACGACCTCTTAAGATAATATCTTAAGACGACCTCTTAAGATAATATCTTAAGACGACCTCTTAGAATGACTGCTTAAGATATATATATATATATATATATATATATATATATATATATATATATATATATATATATATATATATATATATATCTACCTTGGCTCTTTCTCTTGATAATTCCCTTCCATAACTGCAGGGGGGCTCCTCCCCCAGGGTGGGGGAGCTCTCCACCCCCCCCCCCCAGTGACTAACACGGTTAGGTGATTCTCCCTCAAGAAGAACTTGCAGCACTCAAGGGGGGCAGCCCCCAGGACGCTATCTCTGCGTCTGAGACGAGTTGCAAGGACCCGTCTTCGCGCCTAATTGGCTGTATCATTCCTATTTACGGCGCAACAGTCGAGCCTGATGGATTGGCCAATTTCATCCTGGCCTCCTCCCAATCACCGAGCTTGATCGCCTCCGCTTGGCACGCCTTAAATAGCCACTTGACGTTTCTAATCAATAAAGACCACATTCAAATTGGACTTGTAACAATGGCTCCAAATTGGTTAATGTTAGGTGCAGGAAAGACCTGGGTGAATACCGGTTAGTGAAAATACGACTGTTTAGCCTAACCAGAAGCGTACGAACCCATGCAACCCTCCACACCTATCGAGGCCGAGGCATAGAAAACGTGGCGTAGATGTACACACACAAGATGATGCGCCACCTAGCGTGACCCAAGACATGAATCTGATTGGTCGTGGGAGATCGGTCAGATGCGGTGATTGGTCAGCTGGAAGGGGTAAGGCACGGTTCCTATATTCTGATTGGCTAAGCGCCTGAAAATGCCATCTTACCAGCTCCAATCATGATTAACGTTCATTCTACGTCGAACCAAACGACCACGATTGGGTATTATGCCCACTGGGTACGATACCCAATCAACCCACAATCAACCCAATCAACCTATAAAGGCCAATGGATTAACAAAATACGTCAATATTGCAATGCTTTACTTTTTAATAATAGATCGTATTTGGTGGGGTGGGGGGAGGGTATTATTCGGCTTATAAGCCTCTTTTCCTCGGGTCTGTGGCCGGATATGGCCGGAAAAGTATATTTATTGTGGCCAAAAACATGAATTATTATTAAGAATAATTAATTTTCTTTCGTTGTCAGAGGGTGAATGGTGAGAAGCCATTTTCACTGTACACTGTTTGGTGTCTGACACGACTGTGTGTGTCCTCACAGTGCACAGTGAGAGATTATACACTTCTCTGTGTGTCTGGTAAGCATACACTGACGCACGCACACACACATACACACACACACACACACACACACACACACACACACACACACACACACACACACACACACATACACACACACACACACACGCACGCACGTGCACGTGTATTGTATCGCGAGCACATAAGTTTACATGTTACTTAATATACATTTTTGTACCCAAGAGCTTGATAAGAAATTGTTGTCACAGGGGCCTGCCTCTGGCTCTTGGGCCCTGCCTCTGGCCCTTGGTGTTACAGATAGACAGATAATAATGCGTTTTAGACAGATAATAATGCAAGTGTTTACGACCGTTGGCGTAAATAGATAGTGAGGCTATGAGATAGTGAGGATATTAGATAGATAGTGAGGACATTCGTTTATCTCGCTGACTGCTCGTAGACTTTATAGAATCAAAACCGAGAGAGGCGAACAAAAGGCCAGCAATTAAAGGATGTAATTATAAGATGATGGGCCCAAGCCTCTGCCCCCTCCTTGGGTATGCCAGTCTTGGGCATAACCTGGGTATTCCTGGGTGGGTGAGGGGGGGGGGATTGTGCCCACCTTGCCCTCTGAGGCCCGCCTCCTATCTACGCTTATTGCCCCACTATCAACAACAATCCAACTATCACCACAACTACCACGATACTCATTAACACTACCACTATCATCATCAACCACCACTACAACAACTATCATCACCGTTGATTTTGTCAGGGTTCGAGCCCTGGGCAGGGAGAGTCAACAGGTGACAAGGGAGAAATTTCTTATCCTGCTAACAGGTATCGGAAGTCCTCTTCTATACCCACCTGTTGAGAGAGAGAGAGAGAGAGAGAGAGAGAGAGAGAGAGAGAGAGAGAGAGAGAGAGAGAGAGAGAGAGAAAGACAGAGAGAGCCACAACCCTCCACCCCCACACAATATTCACCTTAGAGTCTGGTACCGGCAACAATGGGCCCGACCGTTCCGTAAAGAACTTCACGGTGACGGAACAGTTCCGTCTGCGCCCCCGTCCCCTCCAGCCGTCTAAGATCCCTCCTAACCGCTGCCTTCCGACTCTCAGTAATGACGCCAGACTTCCCAAGCTCACACCGCCGCTCCGGTAACCGTCCGTTGCCGTAAGGAAAGCATTACGTGTGACGCACGTCGGAACCGAGAGCTACAGTGCGTGCTTGTGGTCCGTCCAAGCGAGGCAAAAGATGGCCTTCCACTTCCTGCCTCCAGTGGGATTTCTTCACCAACTACTTTTCTCTCTCTTGCCTTTCTCGTGTCTGTGCCCAATTGTTTCTCACACTTCATGTTCTCGCATCACCAGTCTCACTTCCTCGTGCAGGCACCATCAACCACCACAACCACCTCTTTAACACAGTGAACCAACTCTTCAACACACTGAACCACCTCTTCAACACACTGAACCAACTCTTCAACACAGTGAACCACCTCTTTAACACACTAAACCACTTCTTCAACACAGTGAACCACCTCTTCAACACACTGAACCAACTCTTCAACACAGTGAACCACCTCTTTAACACACTAAACCACTTCTTCAACACAGTGAACCACCTCTTCAACACACTGAACCACCTCTTCAACACACTGAACCACCTCTTCAACACACTGAACCAACTCTTCAACACACTGAACCACCTCTTCAACACACTGAACCACCTCTTCAACACAGTGAACCACCTCTTCAACACAGTGAACCACCTCTTCAACACACTAAACCACCTCTTCAACACACTAAACCACCTCTTCAACACACTAAACCACCTCTTCAACACACTAAACCACCTCTTCAACACACTAAACCACCTCTTCAACACACTAAACCACCTCTTCAACACACTGAACCACCTCTTCAACACAGTGAACCACCTCTTCAACACACTGAACCACCTCTTCAACACAGTGAACCACCTCTTCAACACACTGAACCATCTCTTCAACACACTGAACCACCTCTTCAACACACTAAACCACCTCTTCAGCACACTGAACCACCATTAGAACCAAAGCTGGGGTGTGGGGAGCATGATGGGAGAGAGATGGGAAAGAAGGGAGAGTCAAGAGGGCAGGAACAGTCTTTCATATATACATGTTTTGTTGTATTATGATGGAAAGGGTTAAAATTCAGGGGCTCAGGACCTTTTGGTAATTATAAACTCGAGAGTCAATTGGTCAATATGTCCTCCTGACTCCCCCCCCCCCCCCCCCCCCCATCGCCAGACTGTCGACACCATCAGCGCCAGTTGTTCTGTCTGGCAACAGTAAACAGGTGAATGAGTGTTGAGGTGCCTGCTACATGGACGAGCATTGGCTGAGGCTGGGGCATGACCTCAAATCACCAGAATGACCTCAAATCACCAGAATGACCTCAAATCACCAGAATGACCTCAAATCACCAGAATGACCTCAAATCACCAGAATGACCTCAAATCACCAGAATGACCTCAAATCACCAGAATGACCTCAAATCACCAGAATGACCTCAAATCACCTGAATGACCTCAAATCACCTGAATGACCTCAAATCACCTGAATGACCTCAAATCACCAGAATGACCTCAAATCACCAGAATGACCTCAAATCACCTGAATGACCTCAAATCACCAGAATGACCTCAAATCACCAGAATGACCTCAAATCACCTGAATGACCTCAAATCACCAGAATGACCTCAAAACATGTCAACAGCTTGGGATTTGCAATCCAAACATGTATCCGCCTCAATCCTGTATTGGTAACGGTAATAGTTATTTGTAATCTAACAACAATTTATTTATGAACTTGTTCAGGGATAGAGTCCCATATCCCCATTACTTGTCCCATATCCCCATTACTTCTGTCCCATATCCCCCATTACTTGTCCCATACCTCCCAGTAAAGAACCCCTTGAGGTTAGATCAACGATTCTAGCACAAGTCATTTCTACATATATTCCTAATGTTCTTCACTTGGGACTGAAGATTAAAAAATTAACTTTCCAAAAATTCATCTCACAATTTTATTCTTGCTGACGCGTGTCGCTGAAGGACGCGTTTCGCTGAAGCACTCTTCAGTATCTCCAGAGGCAGAGGGAAAGTGGATACAAAAATAACAAGACTTACATTAATATACACCGTCTGGAATGATGTGAAGAGAAGTGGCTTCAGTGTTTTCTGTGGACGGATGGTGGGCACCTGGACCCTCCTAAGGGCTCCTGGACCCTCCCAAGGGCTCCTGAAACCCTAAGCGAGTTCCTAGAACCTCGTGAGAGCTTCTGGAACGCCCTGAGGGCTTTTGGATCCCAGTAAGACTTTTTCTTTAACCTTACAGGTAAGTCTAGAATCTCAAGGCTCTTGAAATCCCACGAGCTCCTGAAAACACACGAGGGCTCTTGGAACCCTAAACTGGATCCTAGAATCCCACGAGGGCTCTTAGATATCCACAAAGGTTTCCTGTAAACCTTTGAGAGTTCCAAGAACACCACCAGGGGGTTTTGGAAGGAAGGAAGTGCTCCTGGATCATCGCGAAAGTTTCTTAAACCCCCATGAGGTTTTCTGGAATTCTGTGAGACCTCCGAGACTACAAAGGCTCCTAGACCCTTACAAAGCCTCCTGGAACCTCACGAAGGCTCCTGGAACCCCATGAGGGCTACTGGAACCCCACAAGGGCTCCTGGAACCCCACGAGGACTCCTAGAACCCCACGAGGTCTCCTAGAACCCCACGAGAACTCCTGGAACCCCACGAGGACTCCTAGAACCCCACGAGGTCTCCTAGAACCCCACGAGGTCTCCTAGAACCCCACGAGGTCTCCTGGAACCCCACGAGGACTCCTAGAACCCCACGAGGTCTCTTAGAACCCCACGAGGGCTCCTGGAACCCCACGGGGTCTCCTAGAACCCCACGAGGTCTCCTGGAACCCCATGAGGGCTCCTGGAACCGCACGAGGGCTCCTGGAACTCCACGAGGGCTCCTGGAACTCCACGAGGACTCCTGGAACCCCACGAGGTCTCCTGGAACCCCACGAGGACTCCTAGAACCCCACGAGGTCTCTTAGAACCCCACGAGGGCTCCTGGAACCCCACGAGGACTCCTAGAACCCCACGAGGTCTCCTAGAACCCCACGAGGTCTCCTAGAACCCCACGAGGTCTCCTGGAACCCCACGAGGACTCCTAGAACCCCACGAGGTCTCTTAGAACCCCACGAGGGCTCCTGGAACCCCACGGGGTCTCCTAGAACCCCACGAGGTCTCCTGGAACCCCATGAGGGCTCCTGGAACCGCACGAGGGCTCCTGGAACTCCACGAGGGCTCCTGGAACTCCACGAGGACTCCTGGAACCCCACGAGGTCTCCTGGAACCCCACGAGGACTCCTAGAACCCCACGAGGTCTCTTAGAACCCCACGAGGGCTCCTGGAACCCCACGAGGACTCCTAGAACCCCACGAGGTCTCCTAGAACTCCACGAGGTCTCCTGGAACCCCACGAGGGCTCCTGGAACTCCACGAGGACTCCTGGAACCCCACGAGGACTCCTGGAACTCCACGAGGACTCCTGGAACCCCACGAGGACTCCTGGAACCCCCACGAGGGCTCCTGGAAGAGTCACACAACGTTAAAACCCCTCAACAACAACTAGAATCTGGAGCCGTGCTTCACAACCTGCAGCAGCAGCTTCAACATGATTTACAACGGTCTGGCGGGAACCGAATATGACGGCGAGACACGACTTTCGAAATCGAGCTTCTGCAATCCTTCTGCAACATAAAATTTGCGTTTTATGTTGCAGAAATGTTCTATAGCTTCCTGCGCATCTTGTAGGGTGTGTATTCCCATTCGGGTTTTCATGACGAAGGGGGTTTTAGGTGATTTATGTACAAGGGCGAAAGGAATTCCTAGTAAATAAGAGGCGATCGTATCCTCGTCCTTCAGACGAGGATAAGATCGATCACCACCGTCTTGTGAGCGGGGGGGACTGGAGAAGATGAAAGGAACAGTAACTTAAGATTATTCATTCAATAGTCATACGGTGAAATATGTATGTGTTCGCTCTTTGTGTGGGTCAACGGTACACATATGACACAGTAGTGACACTGTGGTCAGCGTGAGACACATGGACGGTACACATATGACACAGTAGTGACACTGTGATCAGCGTGAGACACGTGGACGGTACACATATGACACAGTAGTGACACTGTGATCAGCGTGAGACACGTGGACGGTACACATATGACACAGTAGTGACACTGTGATCAGCGTGAGACACGTGGACGGTACACATATGACACAGTAGTGACACTGTGATCAGCGTGAGACACGTGGACGGTACACATATGACACAGTAGTGACACTGTGATCAGCGTGAGACACGTGGACGGTACACATATGACACAGTAGTGACACTGTGATCAGCGTGAGACACATGGACGGTACACATATGACACAGTAGTAACACTGTGATCAGCGTGAGACACATGGACGGTACACATATGACACATGTGACACAGGAAGAGCAGAATAATCTCGCACGTGGCCTAAACACATTGACGTAATATATAATCTTGGATTTACGTTGAAAGAACGTCGATTTAGGGTTAACAGTACGTTTATTTAACGCATATCCTGTTGATAGACCGTTGATATAACACTGATCCTGTATTGATTTAACAGGAACACGTGAGCAATAGTTAAACACCAGGAACTCAACCCCCTGTGAGGGATTCGAACCCCCGAAAGCCAGGTGTTTCCCACATCCCGTTGACATAACGAGTACTCTAGCCCACTGCGCCAGGAAAGGCTTAATCCAGGGTTCGAATCCCTCACAGGATTCGCGTTCTCCAACAGATGAACCAGCTGGGACGAACAGCCACATATTTTACGAAGCCTTTTTAGCATTCGGAGAAATATTTTATATTAGTGCAGTTTGTTTAGCATTTTCTACAGCTGATAAACATTGCCTTGAAGGAGGTATGTTTACACAGAGAATACTCACAGAAGGGTGACCATAGAGTACTCACAGAAGGGTGACCACAGAGAGTACTCACAGAAGGGTGACACAGTGAGAGTACTCACACAAGGGTGACCACAGAGAGTACTCACAGAAGGGTGACCATACAGAGTACTCACAGAAGGGTGACCACAGAGAGTACTCACAGAAGGGTGACACAGTGAGAGTACTCACACAAGGGTGACCACAGAGAGTACTCACAGAAGGGTGACCATACAGAGTACTCACAGAAGGGTGACCACAGAGAGTACTCACAGAAGGGTGACCGCAGAGTGAGAGTACTCCCAGAAGAATGACCACAGAGTGAGAATACTCCCAGAAGAATGACCACAGAGTGAGAGTACTCCCAGAAGAATGACCACAGAGTACTCACAGTATACGAAGGTCGGCGAGGTGTTCGAAATCAGCCGAGTGAATCACCGTCAAGTTGTTTCCCTCTAGGTCTCTGTGGGACAGACAAACACACACACACATTAAACTCGGGTTAAGAGAGTGCCATCACTCCGACAGCCCTAATAATAAGTAATAAAACCCATGCAACACTTAAGACAAAGACACAAGATACTTAAGACACAATTAAGTACTGTTATCGTGGATTTGCTCGAGCTATTAACATAATAGACATAATACAGGCGGGACCAAAGAGCTAGAGCTCAACCCCCTATTAGGTGAGTACATGTGGGCCTAATATCCAGCTTATATACACTATGAGAATCACAACAATGTGATGGATCAGTAAGAAAACCTAAGTCGCAGGATAGGAGATTCGAACCAGGGTCGTGCTATGAGCATTTTATTTCCTCATTATCCACTCTACAAAGCCATGATATGCTCATGTTTTCTGGCACATGTAAGCATACCTGGGGTATACCTGGGGCATACCTGGAGTATACCTGGTGCACACCTGGAGTATACCTGGGGCATACCTGGAGTATACCTGGAATATACATGGAACATACCTGGGGCATACCTGGAGTATACCTGGAATATACCTGGAACATACCTGGGGCATACCTGGAGTATACCTGGAGTATACCTGGGGCATACCTGGAGTATACCTGGTGCACACCTGGAGTATACCTGGGGTATACCTGGAGTATACCTGGGGCATACCCGAAATATACCTGGGGCATACTTGGAGTATAGCTGGGGTATACCTGGGCATACATGAAGTATACCTGGGGCATACTTGGAGTATACCTGGGGCATACCTGGAGTATACCTGGGGTATACCTGGGGTATACCTGGGGTATACCTGGAGTACACCCGGGGCATACCTGCAACATACCAGGGGCATACCTGGAGTATATCTGGGGCATACCTGGAGTATACCTTGGGCATACCTGGAGTATACCTGGTGCATACCTGGAGCATACCTGGGGCATACCTGGAGTATACCTGGGGCATACCTGGAGTATACCTGGGACATACCTGGAGTATACCTTGGGTATACCTGGAGTATACCTGGGGCATACTGGAGTATACCTGGGGCATACCTGGAGTATACCTGGAGTATACCTGGGGCATACCTGGGGCATACCTGGGGTATACCTGGGGCATACCTGGAGCATACCTGCAGAGGGTTCTGGGAGTTCTTCCACACCCCAAGCCCGGCCTGAGGCCAGGGGGGTCGACTTGTGAGAGTTTGGTCCACCAGGCTGTTGCTTGGAGCGGCCCGCAGGCCCACATACCCACCACAGCCTGGTTGGTCAGGCTCTCCTTGACATATACTTATACTTGGAATACTTTTCAACTAATCAAAGCCATTCATGGTCCAAGTCGGTAGTGAATGGGCTTCAGGTCAGAAACGAGGGTTCGATCCCGTCTCAGAGCTTCAGTATGTTCACAAACATTAATAGACATTAGTAGTCATAATTAAGTGATCTGTCGTCACGGGCGGGGCAGAACACTGGACGCGTGATCCCGTGGTCCCGGGTTCGATCCCGGGCGCCGGCGAGAAACAATGGGAAGATTTTCTTTCACCCTGATGCGCCTGTTACCTAGCAGTAAATAGGTACCTGGGCGTTAGTCAGCTGTCAGGGCTGCTTCCTGGGGGGTGGAGTCCTGGTCGAGGACCGGGCCGCGGGGACACTAAAGCCCCGAAATCATCATCTGAAGATAACGGTGAATACAAGACACGGACAAGGCCTAGTAATCTAGGAGAGAGATCTGAGCCTGCATGGATCATGCCAACCATCACAGTCACGCCTGTCAACAATACAAAGCTTTACATTACTCGCATGTTTGTTCCCTTTATAAGCTTACCATCAAACAGGCTCACGCACACGCGCGCACACACACACACACACACACACACACACACACGCACACACAGTACTCCGGTGGAGGCTGACTCCATACACAGTTTCAAGTGTAGATATGATAGAGCCCAGTAGGCTCAGGAACCTGTACACCTGTTGATTGACGGTTGAGAGGCGGGACCAAAGAGCCAGAGCTCAACCCCCGCAAACACAACTAGGTGAGTACACACGTCTAACCTTCGCTTGAAACACACACACCATTAACTCCGCATCCATCATATCTCACCTAGACCAGCCTCCGTAAATCAACATCCCTATTTTGAGATGATTTCGGGGCTTAGCGTCCCTGCGGCCCGGTCCTCGACCAAGCCTCCTTTTTTATTACATACCCATTTTGTTTTCACCTCCACCGGGTATCAAACCCGGAACCTCAGGATTACGAATCCCGAGCGCTGTCTACTCAGCCGTCAGGCCCCCCTCTCTCCCTAGGTTGTAGGTTAGAATAATATAAGAGTTGTTGGGGGTTGGGCCAAGCATCAGACGCCTCGCTTGGCTCTATATATGACCTACAGAGTCCTCTATTCTTATGCTCTAATGTAGAGCATCAAAGGTGCTTGTCCCACACAGTGAACATCTTCAAGAGGAAACTAGATTTATTCCTCCAAGGAGTGCCGGACCAACCAGGCTGTGGTGGGTATGTGGGCCTGCGGGCCGCTCCAAGCAACAGCCTGGTGGACCAAACTCTCACAAGTCAAGCCTGGCCTCGGGCCGGGCTTGGGGAGTAGAAGAACTCCCAGAACCCCATCAACCAGATATATGTGGGCCTGCGGGCCGCTCCAAGCAACAGCCTGGTGGACCAAACTCTCACAAGTCAAGCCTGGCCTCGGGCCGGGCTTGGGGAGTAGAAGAACTCCCAGAACCCCATCAACCTGGTATCAACCTGGTATCAACCAGGTATCAACCAGGTATCAACCAGGTATCAACAAGGTGTTCTTAATTTCTTCACTGTTCCACCGTCTTATCCTCGGTACAGTCTTCATGGTGGACCACCAGGAAGGAAGGGGGTCAGGATACGGGATTTGAGATGGAACGGAATGGTGACACCTCCCCCACCCCCCCACCCCTCCCAGGAAAAGGAATGGTGCCCAACCACTTGTGGACGGTCGAGAATTGAACGCGTACCTGCATAAAGCGAGACGGTCGCTCTACCGTCCAGCCCAGGGGGCCAGATTCACAAAGCAGTTACGCAAGTACTTACGAACGTGTATATCTTTCCACAATCTTTGACGGCTTTGGTTACATTTATTAAACAGTTTACAAGCATGAAAACTTGCCAATCAACTGTTGTTATTGTTATAAACAGCCTCCTGGTGCTTCGGAGCTCATTAACTGTTTAATAACTGTAAACAAAGCCGCCAAAGATTAAGAAAAGATGGACACGTTCGTAAGTGCTTGCGTAAGTGCTTGGGAGGAGAGAGGGTGGAGGCACTTACACTTCCTGGAAGTCAAGTAACAAGACTATATACCAACCCTCAGAAGTTGTGCATTATTCACTTCTGGCAATACGGCCCTACGCTATAATTACACTTAAATAATCACTTAACAGTTTAATGGCTAACAGTTTCCTTGCGTCCGAGTCTGAGCACTTGTGTGTGTGTGTGTGTGTGTGTGTGTGTGTGTGTGTGTGTGTGTGTGTGTGTGTGTGTGTGTGTGTGTGTGTGTGTGTGTGTACTCACCTATATGTACTCACCTATATGTGCTTGCAGGATCGAGCATTGACTCTTGGATCCCGCCTTTCTAGCTATCGGTTGTTTACAGCAATGACTCCTGTCCCATTTCCCTATCATACCTAGTTTTAAAAGTATGAATAGTATTTGCTTCCACAACCTGTTCCCCAAGTGCATTCCATTTTTCTACTACTCTCACGCTAAAAGAAAACTTCCTAACATCTCTGTGACTCATCTGAGTTTCCAGTTTCCACCCATGTCCCCTCGTTCTGTTATTATTACGTGTGAACATTTGATCTATTTCCACTTTGTCAATTCCCCTGAGTATTTTATATGTCCCTATCATATCTCCTCTCTCCCTTCTTTTCTCTAGTGTCGTAAGGTTCAGTTCCTTCAGCCGCTCTTCATATCCCATCCCTCGTAGCTCTGGGACAAGCCTCGTCGCAAACCTCTGAACCTTCTCCAGTTTCTTTATGTGTTTCTTCAGGTGGGGGCTCCATGATGGCGCGGCATACTCTAAGACGGGTCTCACGTAGGCAGTGTAAAGCGCCCTAAAAGCTTCCTCATTTAGGTTTCTGAATGAAGTTCTAATTTTCGCCAGTGTAGAGTACGCTGCTGTCGTTATCCTATTTATATGTGCCTCAGGAGTTAGATTAGGTGTCACATCCACTCCCAGGTCTCTTTCTCGAATCGTTACAGGTAGGCTGTTCCCCTTCATTGTGTACTGTCCCTTTGGTCTCCTGTCACCTGATCCCATTTCCATAACTTTACATTTACTGGTGTTAAACTCCAGTAGCCATTTCTCTGACCATCTCTGCAGCCTGTTTAAGTCCTCTTGGAGGATCCTACAATCCTCGTCTGTCACAACTCTTCTCATTAATTTTGCGTCATCTGCAAACATCGACATGTATGATTCCACTCCTGTAAACATATCATTTACGTAAATTAGAAAGAGGATTGGTCCCAGCACCGATCCTTGAGGTACTCCACTTGTTACTGTTCGCCAGTCCGACTTTTCGCCCCTTACCATTACCCTCTGGCTCCTTCCTGTTAGGTAGTTCTTCACCCATACTAGGGCCTTTCCGTGTGTGTGTGTGTGTGTGTGTGTGTACATACTTGCGTTTCACAAGTTTCACAATATATTACAACGCACCTCACACGCGTTGACCCTCCACAAATCACGCGAATACTTTCCGAATATTACCCGGCCGAGTTTCTGTATTCGTCCTACATCCGCTTACCCCTCGGGGGGGGGGGGGGGGGACGGTGTATGTAGTGATCATGTCTCCTTTATCCTCTCTCTCTCTCTCTAGTCACTATACTTCCGTCAAGTTCAGTTGCTAATATGTTGCCTCAGGTGTTCCCCTCTAAAATCACCCCCACCTCCCCTCCCCCCCCCTAATAGCTTCCCCCCCCCACCCCCCTACCCAGGTTGTAGACAATAGGAAGACTCGCGTTATTAGCCCGGTGGTCCATATTGGGGGCGGTGTGTTTGAACCACCTTGTTTGACCCCGGCAATGCAAACAACCAATCACAAAGGCGATATTGTGTCTCTGCTCCCCCCCCCCCACCCCCCTCTCCACCCAATCACCTCTTCATTTAGCCTTTTAAAAACAAAAAAGGTCTTCTTAGCTCTTCAGCGCCGATTGTTACTCACAAAATATTTCAGTAACAAACTTCTAATAATGGATTTCTTTTTAAATAAATTCTCCTCTATATTCCTAATAAAAAAAATTGTTTATCTGTGCATGAAAGGAAACGAGGGTTATGGCTTCGTGGACCAGAACCAACTGGTGTGTGGGAGAGACAGGAGGGTGTGTGGGAGAGACGGGAGGGTGTGTGGGGGAGACAGGAGGGTGTGTGGGGGAGACGGGAGGGTGTGTGGGGGAGACAGGAGGGTGTGTGGGGGAGACGGGAGGGTGTGTGGGGGAGACGGGAGGGTGTGTGGGGGAGACGGGAGGGTGTGTGGGGGAGACGGGAGGGTGTGTGTGGGGGACGGGAGGGTGTGTGGGGGAGACGGGAGGGTGTGTGGGAGAGACAGGAGGGTGTGTGGGAGAGACGGGAGGGTGTGTGGGAGAGACGGGTGTGTGGGGGGAGACGGGAGGGTGTGTGGGGGAGACAGGAGGGTGTGTGGGAGAGACGGGAGGGTGTGTGGGAGAGACGGGTGTGTGGGGGGAGACGGGAGGGTGTGTGGGAGAGACAGGAGGGTGTGTGGGAGAGACGGGAGGGTGTGTGGGAGAGACGGGTGTGTGGGGGGAGACAGGAGGGTGTGTGGGGGAGACGGGAGGGTGTGTGGGGGAGACAGGAGGGTGTGTGGGGGAGACGGGAGGGTGTGTGTGGGGGACGGGAGGGTGTGTGGGGGAGACGGGAGGGTGTGTGGGAGAGACAGGAGGGTGTGTGGGAGAGACAGGAGGGTGTGTGGGAGAGACGGGAGGGTGTGTGGGGGAGACAGGAGGGTGTGTGGGAGAGACGGGAGGGTGTGTGGGAGAGACGGGAGGGTGTGTGGGAGAGACAGGAGGGTGTGTGGGAGAGACGGGAGGGTGTGTGGGAGAGACAGGAGGGTGTGTGGGGGAGACAGGAGGGTGTGTGGGAGAGACGGGAGGGTGTGTGGGAGAGACGGGTGTGTGGGGGGAGACGGGAGGGTGTGTGGGGGAGACGGGAGGGTGTGTGGGAGAGACAGGAGGGTGTGTGGGAGAGACAGGTGTGTGGGGGGAGACGGGAGGGTGTGTGGGGGAGACGGGAGGGTGTGTGGGAGAGACGGGAGGGTGTGTGGGAGAGACAGGAGGGTGTGTGGGAGAGACAGGAGGGTGTGTGGGAGAGACAGGAGGGTGTGTGGGAGAGACAGGAGGGTGTGTGGGAGAGACAGGAGGGTGTGTGGGGGAGACGGGAGGGTGTGTGGGAGAGACAGGAGGGTGTGTGGGGGAGACAGGAGGGTGTGTGGGAGAGACAGGAGGGTGTGTGGGGGAGACAGGAGGGTGTGTGGGGGAGACGGGAGGGTGTGTGGGGGAGACGGGAGGGTGTGTGGGGGAGACGGGAGGGTGTGTGGGAGAGACAGGAGGGTGTGTGGGAGAGACAGGAGGGTGTGTGGGAGAGACGGGAGGGTGTGTGGGGGAGACGGGAGGGTGTGTGGGGGAGACAGGAGGGTGTGTGGGAGAGACAGGAGGGTGTGTGGGAGAGACAGGAGGGTGTGTGGGAGAGACAGGAGGGTGTGTGGGAGAGACGGGAGGGTGTGTGGGAGAGACAGGAGGGTGTGTGGGAGAGACAGGAGGGTGTGTGGGAGAGACAGGAGGGTGTGTGGGAGAGACGGGAGGGTGTGTGGGGGAGACGGGAGGGTGTGTGGGAGAGACAGGAGGGTGTGTGGGAGAGACAGGAGGGTGTGTGGGGGAGACAGGAGGGTGTGTGGGAGAGACAGGAGGGTGTGTGGGAGAGACAGGAGGGTGTGTGGGAGAGACAGGAGGGTGTGTGGGAGAGACAGGAGGGTGTGTGGGAGAGACGGGAGGGTGTGTGGGGGAGACAGGAGGGTGTGTGGGGGAGACAGGAGGGTGTGTGGGGGAGACAGGAGGGTGTGTGGGAGAGACAGGAGGGTGTGTGGGAGAGACAGGAGGGTGTGTGGGAGAGACAGGAGGGTGTGTGGGAGAGACGGGAGGGTGTGTGGGAGAGACAGGAGGGTGTGTGGGAGAGACGGGAGGGTGTGTGGGAGAGACTGGAGGGTGTGTGGGAGAGACAGGAGGGTGTGTGGGGGAGACAGGAGGGTGTGTGGGGGAGACGGGAGGGTGTGTGGGAGAGACAGGAGGGTGTGTGGGAGAGACAGGAGGGTGTGTGGGAGAGACGGGAGGGTGTGTGGGAGAGACAGGAGGGTGTGTGGGGGAGACGGGAGGGTGTGTGGGAGAGACAGGAGGGTGTGTGGGGGAGACGGGAGGGTGTGTGGGGGAGACGGGAGGGTGTGTGGGGGAGACAGGAGGGTGTGTGGGAGAGACGGGAGGGTGTGTGGGGGAGACGGGAGGGTGTGTGGGAGAGACAGGAGGGTGTGTGGGAGAGACGGGAGGGTGTGTGGGAGAGACGGGAGGGTGTGGTCTAGCTCTCATGCCCCGCCCATTACAAGCAAGACAGCCAATAAACTTCCAGCCCCGGAGTCGCATTTCACTTCTCATCAGCAGCGGTTGCAAAACTTTACAGAAAGCACAAGTTTGCTCCCATTTTGAATGTGTACTTAATATAGAGACGCTATCACATACACTGATGGTGTCACTCAGCATGACATTTAGGGCCATCAAAGCGGTTACTGGCCAACAAAAGCCAGGCAGCAATTGAATTCAAAAATCAAAAGTTAAAAAAACATTTTGCAAAAAAGAATCCCAGACCCCATTATCCTTGACAACGCAGTCCGTCCTCCTGAGGTTGTCCCAACGTCAAGAAAACGATCATTGTGAACGGTCAGTGTCCTCTCCTAACCTACCAGAGGACCTAAAACAGAAAACGGGACAGTACGTCACTGTCGCCAGCCGCTTCCATTTTCTAGTACGACCATTTGTTTGGCTTTATGTAACGCATACGAGCGAAAAGCGACGTTCTTGGTAGGAGGACAGGTTATCCATCCAGTCCAACATGCAGATGTAGGTAGAATACTGAGGCTCAAGATTAGTAGAATAGGAATCAAATATCGCATTGAGAATAAATAAAGCAAAAACAGTCTTGGGAAAACTGAGGAGATTCCGTAGTCTTGAGACAAACTTGCAGCTACATATAGTCCGGTCACATCTCTAACACCCTCCAGTATCACTACATACTATACTTCAAGAAAATACGAGAGAGCAATCTTAGCTTAGCTGCCAAACACACACACACACACACACACACACACACACACACACACACACACACAAGCTATTTAACACAAGGGGCACACGCACAAGGGGACACAGGTGGAAACTGAGTGCCCAAATGATCCACAGAGATATTAGAAAGAAATTTTTCAGTGTCAGAGTGGTTGACAAATGGAATGCATTAGGAAGTGATGTGGTGGAGGCTGACTCCATACACAGTTTCAAGTGTAGATATGATAGAGCCCAGTAGGCTCAGGAACCTGTACACCAGTTGATTGACAGTTGAGAGGCGGGACCAAAGAGCCAGAGCTCAACCCCCGCAAACACAACTAGGTGAGTACAACTAGGTGAGTACACACACACACACACACACACACACACACACACACACACACACACACACACACACACACACATACACACACACACACACACACACATCGTGTCAGCAAGACGGACAGCTCGCCTGTTATCATAACTAAATTTCCTATTTCTAAACCTCTCCCTACATCTGTACCTCCCTCTTGCTTATCTTGCTTCAAGAGGGGGGGGGGGGAGGGACATTACCAGTTGTGTTATAATCTACAACAAAAATTCGTTCAAAAACGTTCGAATCTAGACTTAGGGTCGAGGACGGAGACTGACTTGTCCACTTCTTCGTCAGTCCAAACACTGACCTTATCCCAGGATGAAGTAAACAGTAGTATCAGATGAAAGAACCCCCCCTCCCTGCCCATTACACACAGTGTCTGGGATGCTCCCGGACGCAGGTTCGAATCCTAGTACCGGCCCTTGTGGATTTGTTCCCCTCTGTCCATATTCCTCTGTCCTGACTAATTTTCGATAAGTTTCACCTTAAAACTCAAACAGGTCCACGAGGCATGATTTCCCTCCGCTAAATCAAAGCTGGTGACTGTTTACACACACCCGATCTCGCCTTTAAAGTGTTTAAACAAGTGTTTAACATGTTTAATTGTTGTTAATCTTTCGATTATTTTGCAGGGAATGGATGTTAGTGATCGTGTTTAGTGAAGTGCCCCCCTTGCCGATCCTCCCTGTTGTGTATACTGGTGGTACATGTGCCTTTCTATAGCAGTTGGGCAATTCTCCCTTTACTAGTCAATCATTATAGAGACCAGAGGTATCATGAGGGCCAGTAAACATTCTTTCAACACCCAGGGTGATATTATTTCTCGTCCAACAGCTTTGCTTTAAACCAGTGTTTGTGTGTGTGTGTGTGAGAGAGAGAGAGAGAGAGAGAGAGAGAGAGAGAGAGAGAGAGAGAGAGAGAGAGAGAGAGAGAGAGAGAGAGAGAGAGAGAGAGAGAGATAAAAAGTCAGTCACAAACACATTTCCATGTTAACACAGGATGTTTGTCCTGGGAGTGGACGAACCAATATCAAACACTGTATTGTCGCCTGAAGCCATCCCCCCTCCCCCACCCCTCGTCCCCCCCCCGTTCCCCCCCTCTCGTCCCACCATCCTATACCCCCCCCTCTTAATACTCCTGCCTATCCCCCCCATCTATATCCCCCCCCTATAGGGAGCCGGTCGGCCGAGCGGACAGCACGCTGGACTTGTGATCCTGTGGTCCTGGGTTCGATTCCAGGCGCCGGCGAGAAACAATGGGCAGAGTTTCTTTCACCCTATGCCCCTGTTACCAAGCAGTAAAATAGGTACCTGGGTGTTAGTCAGCTGTCACGGGCCGCGGGGACACTAAAGCCCCGAAATCATCTCAAGATAACCCCCCTACCACCAATTCCCCCTCGTCACCCCCCCCCCCCTCACCCCCTCCCCCTATTGAATTGTAAGCGTTTATATCAGTATATATATAAGTTCTAGACCCCACCACGTATACTAACCTGTTCCCAGAGACCACAGTAATACACTATTTCTAAGTGTGTATGTATTTTCGGCGGGCAGCTAAGTTATACCTGTACGCGAGATGTGTATAGTTCTCTTTGACCTTTCAATTGTGTATTTTTGTATGTGTTTCGCATCCTTTCGTGTGTGTAGATTTATGTATTCGTTCCATTGGTTCAGGACACTCTTGTTCTTCTTGTTGTTTAAGCGGAATGTTCTCGAATATATATATTTACTATATATATATATATATATATATATATATATATATATATATATATATATATATATATATATATATATATATATATATATATATATATTAGCGACCTGCCTCCCTTCCCTTAGCACCCCTCCCATTTATCGACCACCGTCTCTTCAGTACTCGCTATAACAACCTCCATTCAGACCCCCCCCCCCTCCCAAGAACGACCCCTCTCCCCCCCCCTCCCCAAGAACGACCCCTCTCCCCCCCCTCTTCAACAGGACCTTAAGACCCATCGGCGTCACTACTTAACTGGGCCGTAAAGACCAGCCAAGACCTCTTGGCTGGTTACCCCTGACGGTGGGTTGTTCCCGGCACAGGCCTCCTTCATCAGCCTGTGAACTGACGAAGGAAGGTCAACAGTCTCCTTGCTCAGGTGCTCCTTGCTCCTCCTTCCTCTTTATTTCCTACCACAACTCTACCCCTAACCCCGACCCCCCCCACCCCCCCCCCCCCCGCCTATGTCATGGCAGGAAAGGAATTTGGCGCCAAAATTTCCCGCGCGCGGGAAGACAAAAGACAGTGGGCGAGGCGCCAGGAGTATAGATGGCGCTGTCAACTACACGCCCGCCCGCCTCCACTCACACCTAATGCTCGTCGGCATCTTAGACGCTATCCACCGCGGCGACAGAGTTCGGGTGCTTTAGTGAAATTTAAACCATCGGATTACAGTTGCTTCCTCGGACAATTAAATTTCGGCAACGAGAGGGGAGACGGAGGAGGGGTGGGGGAGGCAGAGAGAGGGAAGGGAGGGAGGGAAGGGAGGGGAAAGGGAAGGGGAAGCAATAGGGAGGTAACAAAGGCAGCGGTAATCAAGTAATCCCTATGAGGATCTTCCCCCAATGTGACTACCTAGCCCCTGTATATATATGTGTGCAGGCGCGTGTGCGGGAGTGTGTGTGTGTGTACTCACCTAGTTGTGCTTCCGGGGGTTGAGCTCTGGCTCTTTGGTCCCGCCTCTCAACTGTCAATCAAATGGTGTACAGGTTTCTGAGCCTACTGGGCTCTATCATATCTACACTTGAAACTGTGTATGGAGTCAGCCTCCACCACATCACTGCCTAATGCATTCCATCCGTTAACTACTCTGATACTGAAAAAGCTCTTTCTAACGTTTCTGTGGCTCATTTGGATACTCAGGCTCCACCTGTGTCCCCTTGTTCGCGTCCCTCCAGTGTTGAATAATCTATCCTTGGTTACCCCTGTCAATTCCCCTAAGAATTTGATATGTGGTGATCATGTCTCCCCGACTTCTTCTGTCTTCCAGCGATGTGAGGTCCGGTTCACGCAGCCTTTCCTCGTAACTCATGCCTCTTAGTTCTGGGACTAGTCTAGTGGCATACCTCTGAACTTTTTCAAGTTTCGTCTTGTGCTTGACAAGGTACGGACTCCATGCTGGGGCTGCGTACTCCAGGATTGGTCTTACATACGTGGTATACAAGGTTCTGAATGATTCCTTACACAGGTTCCTGAAGGCTGTTCTGATGTTAGCCAGCCTCGCATACGCCGCAGATGTTATTCTTTTTATGTGGGCTTCAGGAGACAGGTTTGGCGTGACATCAACTCCTAGATCTTTCTCTCTGTCCGTTTCATGAAGGACTTCATCTCTTATTCGGTATCCAGTGTCTGGCCTCCTGTTTCCACTGCCTAGTTTCATTACCTTACATTTACTTGGGTTGAACTTTAGTACCCATTTGTCGGACCATTCCTTCAATTTGTGTGTGTGCGTGCGTGCGTGCGTGCGAGTCACACCACACGGCAGCTATACAGACACTGACAAACACACTAACGCAACCCTCGTGTAGACCATTAATACAAGCATCTAACCCAAGCACTACAACCTTCAGGACACGGAGTCATCAAACACATACGAAACCTCTACATCTTTTCTGCAAAGTGAACAACGGGTAGAGGTAGAGAGAGGTAGAGGTACAACGGTTTACACATGACTCACAACTGATGACGTTATCTTGATATGATTTCGGGGCTTTAGTGTCCCCGCGGCCCGGTCCTCGACCAGGCCTCCACCCCCAGGAAGCAGCCCGTGACAGCTGACTAACACCCAGGTACCTATTTTACTGCTAGGTAACAGGGGCATAGGGTGAAAGAAACTCTGCCCATTGTTTCTCGCAGGCGCCCGGGATTGAACCCGGGAGCACAGGATCACAAGCCCAGCGTGCTGTCCGCTCGGCCGACCGGATCCCCCATCGACGTCCGAACACTTCCGGAATAAGTGCTTCACTGACGACTGGTGTTCGAACCACAACGCTGTAAATGCTTCACCCACGGACTACAAATACAAATAATCGCCAACAGAACCTAAACACCTAACCTAACCTATGCCTATATATGCACAATATGCTAATATATTATAATATTAATCTATATATGAGAAAATTCCCGTTTTGAATGAACAGCATGTAAAAATTTATGAATGCGTCTGTGTGGTCGACCGCTGGATGGAATGTACTTGAGTCGAGGACGGGTTGTGTGTAAACTGTTTTTCATTCATATACAAGGGCCAGATTCACGAAGCAGTTACGCATGCACTTACGAACGTGAACATCTTTTCTCAATCTTTGGCGGCTTTGTTAAATAGGTATTACTTAACCTATACCTATTATAGGTATAGGTTAAGTAATAATTATAGTTACGAAGCAATAAGATGCTTATCTTAACATACTAAGAAGGTTAGGTAAGGTCGGTGTTTTCTATGAAGTTTTTCAAGGTAAACTAAAATATTCACAATAAATTAGTATGTCACATATGCACGTATTTAATAAGTCAATATTGACAATACGAAAGTGCGAGAACGGGTTGTACATTCTCGGAGCGGAGTTCAGAGAACCGGACAACCCGAGATCAAGGCTCTGGTCCGAGGCTCCAGAATATAGGGTGAGGATTTAATGATGTGGCTGAGGCTTACATTGCGACCACATCCCCCCCCCCCTCCCTACCCCGATAACATATCAGCCACATGAAATACGAGTCAAGATAGCAGTGTGTTGATTGCACAGTGTGCTGACGTGATAACCGCTGAGAGAGAGGCGCGTCATAGTGCAACATTGCACAGTGATAAAAGCCGAGTCCCCGGGGGCAGGTTTCGTCACACAATGACACGCAAACCCCTTACGGAACCTGTATATCTTCCTTCAATCACGGCGGCTTTGTTTACAGTAATTTGAACAGTTTGGGCACTGAACCACTGCGAAGTTCTTTATACCAATAGAACCTTTAGCTTTATAAGTTTCGAAGCTCATAAAGTCTTTCATAAATGTAAACAAAGCCACCGTGATTAAATTGTTGTACCCACCTGTAAAGCCACCATGACTGTAACCACCTGTAAAGCCACCATGACTGTAACCACCTGTAAAGCCACCATGACTGTAACCACCTGTAAAGCCACCATGACTGTAACTACCTGTAAAGCCACCATGACTGTAACCACCTGTAAAGCCACCATGACTGTAACCACCTGTAAAGCCACCATGACTGTAACCACCTGTAAAGCCACCATGACTGTAACCACCTGTAAAGCCACCATGACTGTAACCACCTGTAAAGCCACCATGACTGTAACTTAGCCAAAGTCAACAGCGTCTTTTGCCGTCTTGTTCTCACTAATTGGTTGTTAACGGTTTAACTTGTGCTTGTTCAGTCCCCCCCCCCCCCGCCAGCCGCTGGTTGATGGCTTCAATTGGTCTCCTTCAAGACGGCAACTATCTCTGTGTATTTGTTTCCTGTCTGGTGGGTACTCCCCGCCAAGATCATCCTCCACTCTGTATGGGTAAAGGAACACGTGTAGGGAAGGACAGGTGTAGGGCAGGGGAGGACAGGTGTAGGGCAGGGAAGGACAGGTGTAGGGCAGGGGAGGACAGGTGTAGGGTAGGGGAGGACAGGTGTAGGGCAGGGGAGGACAGGTGTAGGGTAGGGAAGGACAGGTGTAGGGCAGGGAAGGACAGGTGTAGGGCAGGGGAGGACAGGTGTAGGGCAGGGGAGGACAGGTGTAGGGCAGGGGAGGACAGGTGTAGGGCAGGGAAGGACAGGTGTAGGGTAGGGGAGGACAGGTGTAGGGTAGGGGAGGACAGGTGTAGGGCAGGGGAGGACAGGTGTAGGGCAGGGGAGGACAGGTGTAGGGTAGGGGAGGACAGGTGTAGGGCAGGGGAGGACAGGTGTAGGGTAGGGGAGGACAGGTGTAGGGCAGGGGAGGACAGGTGTAGGGTAGGGGAGGACAGGTGTAGGGCAGGGGAGGACAGGTGTAGGGCAGGGAAGGACAGGTGTAGGGCAGGGGAGGACAGGTGTAGGGCAGGGGAGGACAGGTGTAGGGCAGGGGAGGACAGGTGTAGGGCAGGGGAGGACAGGTGTAGGGCAGGGGAGGACAGGTGTAGGGCAGGGAAGGACAGGTGTAGGGTAGGGGAGGACAGGTGTAGGGTAGGGGAGGACAGGTGTAGGGCAGGGGAGGACAGGTGTAGGGTAGGGGAGGACAGGTGTAGGGTAGGGGAGGACAGGTGTAGGGTAGGGAAGGACAGGTGTAGGGTAGGGGAGGACAGGTGTAGGGTAGGGAAGGACAGGTGTAGGGTAGGGGAGGACAGGTGTAGGGTAGGGGAGGACAGGTGTAGGGTAGGGGAGGACAGGTGTAGGGTAGTGAAGGACAGGTGTAGGGTAGGGGAGGACAGGTGTAGGGTAGGGGAGGACAGGTGTAGGGTAGTGAAGGACAGGTGTAGGGTAGGGGAGGACAGGTGTAGGGTAGGGGAGGACAGGTGTAGGGTAGGGAAGGACAGGTGTAGGGTAGGGGAGGACAGGTGTAGGGTAGGGAAGGACAGGTGTAGGGTAGGGGAGGACAGGTGTAGGGTAGGGGAGGACAGGTGTAGGGTAGGGGAGGACAGGTGTAGGGTAGTGAAGGACAGGTGTAGGGTAGGGGAGGACAGGTGTAGGGTAGTGAAGGACAGGTGTAGGGTAGTGAAGAACAGGTGTAGGGTAGTGAAGAACAGGTGTAGGGTAGGGGAGGACAGGTGTAGGGTAGGGAAGGACACTAAGAAGAGAGAGAGAGAGAGAGAAGAAGAGAGAGAAGAAGAGAGAGAAGAAGAGAGAGAAGAAGAGAGAGAAGAAGAGAGAGAAGAAGAGAGAGAGAAGAGAGAGAGAGAGAGAGAGAGAGAGAGAGAGAGAGAGAGAGAGAGAGAGAGAGAGAGAGAGAGAGAGAGAGAGAGAGAGAGAGAGAGAGAGAGAGAAATGGTTGACCATTGTCAGAGACACAAAGCCTGCGAGCAGCAGCGTCCAACAGCCTGGTTGACCAGTCCAGCAACCAGGAGGCCCGGTCCTACGCGGCCCGGTCCTCGGGGACGTTGAGTCCCGAAATCACCCCAAGGTAACCGCCCCATCGAGCCCTGCGCCAGGCCAGCGGCTGACCTTGCCCGGAATGCAAGCCACAACAGTTCCCTAACTCCCCGGGGAGTACCTGTTTAACGCTCGGTGAACAGTACATCGGTGTACACCACACACATTCACCAGTGCGTATACACCAAGTATACCCCCCGCATCTGTGTATATTCACCATATAAGATTAATATAGTCCAATGAATGAATGAATGATCAGGGGAAAGTGGTTGCCAGGATCAGGTTGGGTTACCGTTACCTGTGGCAGGTGGCTGCAGGTGACGGGTCTCCCAATCCTGAGCACTCCAGTTGCAAACTCTGTGAGCAGGAACTACGGCATGATCTCCCGCAATACATCACTGAATGCCCAGTTATTAGACCTTTCAGACCAGTTGGCATGAGGTACCTGGAGCTTTGCAATTACTTTATTCACTCTCGTATTCTTGAAGATATCCTCACAGTATACCCAAAATTTGCCAGTGCAGGCTATTAAACACATGGCTCTGTATGACTAACCATCCTGCGAGATGGGGACTTGTATTACCACTGCTACCTTATTCAATCTTGTGTTGTTGATATCCTCAAAATGCATCCGGAGTCTGCCAGTGCAGACCGCTTATCACATGCCTCTGTATGACTAACCATCCTGTGTGATGGGGATTTTATAGCATCACCTAGTTAGCTTTTTTGACACACTGTACTCCACTTCATATAGTCTAGGGTACCTGCACTAATGCAGATGTACCTCATAACTTAATAAAAAAAAAAAAAAGCCAAGGATACATCACACATAAATATAACCCATCATAATGAGACAGACATTGCAGCCAAATTAGCGTGTAACAAAGATGAAGTTGAATTAGATCTAGGTATCCCCATCTCTGCTGTCAAAACTGTATTGGTCCAAACATTCAGGTCTGATAGGAGAGAAATTACTGACTCCCAACGACCTGAAAGCACCAGTATAAAAAGCTATGATTTGTTCAGATCTGAAACCTACATCTATGGACATCACAAAACGTGGACCAGACTGTGCGACACAGTGGTTGCAAGGATCAGGTTGGATTACCGTTACCTGTGGCAGGTGGCTACAGGTGACGGATCTCCCAATCCTGAGCACTCCAGGTGCACACTCTGTGAGCAGGAACTGGGGCATGATCTCCCACACTACATCACTGAATGCCCAGTTATTAGACCTTTCAGACCCGTTGGTATGAGGTACCTGGAGCTTTGCAATTGCTTTATTATCTCTCGTGTTCTTGCACTCAAAATTTGCCAGTGCAGGCTACTGAACATATGGCCCTGTATGACTAACCATCCTGCGAGATGGGGACTTTTAGTACCACTGTTACCTTATTTACTCTTGTGTTGATGATATCCTCATAATGCAGCCAGAGTCTGCCAGTGCAGACTACTGATCACATGCCTCTGTATGACTAACCATCCTGTGTGATGGGGAGTTTTAACACCACGTAGCTGTAGCTTTTTGACACACTCTGTACTCCACTTCATATAGTCTAGGGCAGCTGCACAAATACAGATGTACTTCATGTATTAATACCAAAAAACAAAAACTGTAAATCTACTGAGCAGGTTGTGCCATACACTGTGTGTGTGTGTCAATAACTCACTGTGAACAGTGAGGTACGTGACTCACTGTTCCACACACAGTATTATACTGTACACTGTTGACCCTAACGCTCTGCTTCACTGCCATTCATTCAAACTACTTTATATACAGTCAATTACACGACCTTACAGTAACAGTAAATCGGGTCACTCACATCAGACTACTACAGACTATCCCCCCAAAAGGTGCCATATTCACCTGGAGATGCCAGCCGACAAATTGTCACCCTGGGAACAGAATCTAGAGAGTGCCAAACAGTGCCTAGCTTCTCGTGAAGGCAAGATGGCTCACACACACACACAGACACAGACACACACACACACACACACACACACACACACACACACACACACACACACACACACACACACATACACATACACACACACACACACACACACACACACACACGACTGTGTAGGCACTTACGTCTTGCACAGTCACCGTGAAGCTACTCCCCCTACACCCAAAGACGCTGGACTTTATGAGTATTAATCTCTAGAGGGTTATTAAGGCCGCCACAACACCTTCCTGACCAACCACTAAGTATGCTTTCTTGTCCTCGACATTGTTCAGGACTAAAGTCAAATTCCCATTGTTTATATATATATATATACACATCTCACTACTGCATCCTTGCAGTCCCAAAAACCCGACCTAACCCCTACCCCCTCCCCCCATCCCAATCCCTACCCCCATCCCCCCCTAACCCCCCCCCACCTACCCCACTCACGCGCGCACCCGACCTAACTAATCATTACATCTTAACTCACAAATCGACGAACTCCATCAAGATAACATCAACTTTCTTAACTTTTCTTCGTCTCAATTTCCGCGTCTTGCTTGACCAGCGAGACAAAGTACATAGGGGGAAAAAAAAGCTAAGTTCAAACGAAATTGCATTTAATTAAAACTTTCCAAGGAGCCCCCGTATGGGTTATTATCAAGAGTTCGTCAAATTTATTATCAGCAAACAAGCAGGTTGTTGGGTCCTGGGCGCAAACAGCCCTAAGGGTGGAATTTTTGGTGGTAGTATTAATAAGTGGCTATGAAACCCGATGCTTTTATGAAGAGTCTTGTGGGGGGAGGGGGGGGAGGGGGGCTAGCTACCTTGAGGTTACCTTGAGGTGCTTCCGGGGCTTAGCGTCCCCGCGGCCCGGTCGTCGACCAGGCCTCCTGGTTGCTGGACTGATCAACCAGGCTGTTGGCTAGCTAGCTAGCTAGCTAGCTAGCTCCCACAGTGACTCGAGTTGCATTAGTGTCTGGATCCAACAATGTAGGTTGCGCAATAAGGAACTTTTCTTTTCCTCGCAAATAAGGAAAAGACGACTCAATAATTTCTAGTTTAATTCTCAATAATTATTTTTTTTTTTTTACAAAAGACCACTTCAGACTTTTCTTAGCAGGCTTTAGACTTCTTCCTTCCTATATCTCACCTTAAGCCTTATCATACTTGCTGTTAGGGGGAACAAAAATATGACAATTTGTTCGTCATATCTTGAGATGACAGGGTAGAATAAGGCGAAATATGCAACATTAAATGCTTTTATTTACAAAGAGATTTTACAAAGGGAAAAACATTTGTTGATGTGAATGGTTTTAAAAGGTGGCCAGGTGGTAGGAGGAGTATGGGCAGGTGGTAAACACCAGGTACTCTAGGTACTCTAGGGTACACTAGGTACTCTAGGGTACACTAGGTACTCTAGGGTACACTAGGTACTCTAGGGTACACTAGGTACTCTAGGGTACACTAGGTACTCTAGGGTACACTAGGTACTCTAGGGTACACTAGGTACTCTAGGGTACACTAGTTACTCTAGGGTACACTAGGTACTCTAGGGTACTCTAGGTACTCTAGGGTACACTAGGTACTCTAGGGTACACTAGGTACTCTAGGGTACACTAGGTACTCTAGGGTACACTAGGTACTCTAGGGTACACTAGGTACTCTAGGGTACACTAGGTACTCTAGGGTACACTAGGTACTCTAGGGTACACTAGGTACTCTAGGGTACTCTAGGGTACTCTAGGTACTCTAGGGTACTCTAGGTACTCTAGGTACTCTAGGGTACACTAGGTACTCTAGGGTACACTAGGTACTCTAGGGTACACTAGGTACTCTAGGGTACACTAGGTACTCTAGGGTACACTAGGTACTCTAGGGTACACTAGGTACTCTAGGGTACACTAGGTACTCTAGGGTACACTAGGTTCTCTAGGGTACACTAGGTACTCTAGGGTACACTAGGTACTCTAGGGTACACTAGGTACTCTAGGGTACACTAGGTACTCTAGGGTACACTAGGTTCTCTAGGGTACACTAGGTACTCTAGGGTACACTAGGTTCTCTAGGGTACACTAGGTACTCTAGGGTACACTAGGTACTCTAGGTATAGCTCCTTCACTCCACCATGTGGTACACAGGTACCCACCTTGTGTAGACACAGAATGCATACATTTCTGGTTAGGTGTAGCTGACTTGCCTAGTCCGTACCTGTGGACTAGGTGGTACCAGTCACCTGTTCAGCCTCGGCTGCTGACCGATGGCAAGCCTGGGAATACGCCACACCTGCAACCGGTGTTGCCACGTCTCCTAAGCCATGTGGCTTACAAAGACATGGCAGACGGTACATCTCTCAGTGCTCCTATAATTTCTAAGATTTCAAAGAAATATTTATCGCCGCGGTTGGTTTTTGATATATATTCCTTGGGGTGTAATACTGCAATTGTCAACAAATTTCGCATTTAATTGCCATACGCATTTGTGTAGCACAAAATATATTTAGTCCCCCCCCAAAAAAAAAGTACAAATCAAACCTTTATCGCTGCCCACTGGATGGGGGGCGGTGTGCAGGACAAACATATAACTTGTGACACTAGCTCTCCACATATGTCAGTTGCTTAATTTAGAACCTGTACTTGAGGTCGATCTCGAACCCATTGTTGATGTGATGACTTATAGTGAATTTTGTAACTAGCTCATCAAGATTGTAACTTGCTTAGCTAAATGAATTGTGGGGTTCAGTCCCTGAGCCCATTATGTGCCTCTGTAACCCTTTCCACTACCACCCACAAGATGGGTATGGGGTGCATAATAAATGAACTAAACTAACTTATCTTGAAAATTTATGGTTTAAAACTAAGCAATAAAAAATAAGTTCCTTCTGCAAATTTGAAATATATTTGTGAATAGGACTAATATCTTTGACGAATAACACGTGCTAAAATATTTTCAAATGTAGGTCATTTAATATCTATTTAACACGAAATAGTTCACCAATTTAAAACAGTTGGCAAGTTTGTTTAGTGTGAACACACAGAGATGGAAGGGTGTATAAAATTATTTGATTTGCATAATTTGCAAATTATTTTGCATAAATTTGCATAATTTGATTTCCTGTGAGATTCCCCCCTTCCCCCCCCCCACCCTCTAGCCCTCTAGCCATGGCAATGTCAACTTTCCTGTCAGTATAACCCCCCACCCCCCCTTAGCCTTTACAGTGTAAGTATCCACCCGCAGCATAGTATCTAAATTGATTTCACTTGAGCCCATTTGATACCAAGAGGTGCGAGATATCCTTCGCGTATGGCACAAAGACCTATAAAAATTTACCATTGGAGAGTGACAAATTGATATAATAATACTTTAAGACTGTAATATTCACTTTATATACAATGTTAAGTATAAGTGTGTGAACGCCCCCTCACTTGTGGTGCAGTAATGTAGCAAGGTTTGACATGCATTCCACGTGAACAAGTTCAAGAGTGGCGTGGATGTATAATTTGATGCCGTTTTAAGCAAAGTGGTGATTGTATATGTTGAGCCTGGCCAGCGTGGCCCTGGCCAGCGTGGCCCTGGCCCAGCGTGGCCCCCCTGGTCAGCGTGGCTCCTGGTCAGAGTGGCCCCCTGGCCAGCGTGCCCCCTGGCCCAGCGTGGCCCCCTGGTCAGCGTGGGGCCCTGGTCAGCGTGGCCCCCTGGTCAGCGTGGCCCTGGCCAGGACTCTGGGGGCCCTCGTCGTAGTAAAAGCTCCAGTATTGACAGAAATAAAGCATGGTGTCACAATTACAAAACCAATTAACGGTTTAAATATATAAATATAACCAAAATATACCCCGATATATAACCTGAGGCTGGACCATATATCTCATTGTTTACAAACACGAGCCCACGTGGCGACAATCGAAGGGCCAATACAAGGTTTTAACCACCATCCAATCATGTCCCTATTTACGTGGAAACCATTCTCCCTGCCACTGAGTCTTGGGATATTGGGATATAGTCCCGTTGGGACGCTCGGGATAATGGATATACTGCCCCCCCCCCCCTCCACCCCACTACCTACGAGGAGCCCCAACCCACCAGCGCCGTTTGGGGCCAATATCTCTGAAGAAATAAAGGGGAATTTCGCCTCTACGAACCGTGTTGTTTAGGTCAGGGGAAGCTAGAGTAGCGAGCGGCCTCTGACGGGGAAATGCGTCGTTTTCCTGTACCTTGGGGAGAGGCCTACCATCACCAGTAGGCCTACAGAGGGGTCGTAGGCTCAGTTGGTAGTGTTCCCTCTCGTCGCCAGTGGACGTGACTGGCCGCTCTGGCTTGGTATCTCGATATTAACTGGAAACAGTTAACCTTGAACGCTGTTTACGATAGTACGTTGTAATTACGTCGTTGATGTTCTTGGTGTATTTGTTTGCATGTTCGTTTGTTAGGGTATTGTATTTATTTTATGTTAGGGTATTGTATTTATTGTATGTTAGGGTATTGTATTTATTTTATGTTAGAGTATTGTATTTATTGTATGTTAGGGTATTGTATTTATTGTATGTTAGGGTATTGTATTTATTGTATGTTAGGGTATTGTATTTATTGTATGTTAGGGTATTGTATTTATTGTATGTTAGGGTATTGTATTTATTGTATGTTAGGGTATTGTATTTATTGTATGTTAGGGTATTGTATTTATTGTATGTTAGGGTATTGTATTTATTTTATGAACCAAAATGGTTCAACGGTTTGTTGCTGTTTCATCCCCACCCCAGTCCACCACAACCACACTCCCCCCTCCCCCCACCCCAGTCCACCACAACCACACTCCCCCCTCCACCCCAGTCCACCACAACCACACTCCCCCCTCCACCCCAGTCCACCACAACCACACTCCCCCCTCCACCCCAGTCCACCACAACCACACTCCCCCCTCCACCCCAGTCCACCACAACCACACTCCCCCCTCCACCCCAGTCCACCACAACCACACTCCCCCCTCCACCCCAGTCCACCACAACCACACTCCCCCCTCCACCCCAGTCCACCACAACCACACTCCCCCCTCCACCCCAGTCCACCACAACCACACTCCCCCCTCCCCCCACCCCAGTCCACCACAACCACACTCCCCCCTCCCCCCACCCCAGTCCACCACAACCACACTCCCCCCCCCCACCCCAGTCCACCACAACCACACTCCCCCCTCCACCCCAGTCCACCACAACCACACTCCCCCCTCCCCCCACCCCAGTCCACCACAACCACACTCCCCCCTCCCCCCACCCCAGTCCACCACAACCACACTCCCCCCTCCCCCCACCCCAGTCCACCACAACCACACTCCCCCCCCCCACCCCAGTCCACCACAACCACACTCCCCCCTCCACCCCAGTCCACCACAACCACACTCCCCCCTCCCCCCACCCCAGTCCACCACAACCACACTCCCCCCTCCCCCCACCCCAGTCCACCACAACCACACTCCCCCCTCCCCCCACCCCAGTCCACCACAACCACACTCCCCCCTCCCCCCACCCCAGTCCACCACAACCACACTCCCCCCCCCCACCCCAGTCCACCACAACCACACTCCCCCCTCCACCCCAGTCCACCACAACCACACTCCCCCCTCCCCCCACCCCAGTCCACCACAACCACACTCCCCCCTCCCCCCACCCCAGTCCACCACAACCACACTCCCCCCCCCCACCCCAGTCCACCACAACCACACTCCCCCCTC
>NC_091212.1:5985327-5987827 GCF_040958095.1 Procambarus clarkii | reverse complement strand
ACCTACGGGTTGATATCACACCAGACCTGTCCCCTGAAGTCCACATCAAAAGGATAACATCTGCGGCGTATGCAAGGCTGGCGAACATAAGGACGGTGAAGGTGAGGGGGGGTGGGGGGGGGGGGAGAGCAGGCTGGGGGGAAAGTGAGAGATGGTCCAGGGGGGGAGGGGGGGCACAAATGGCTAAAAGACTCGAGAGAAATATAGAGAAACGAAGGAATAAGGGAGAATAGCCAGAGAAGAGAGGCATAGAGGGAGGGGGGGGGACTATTAATACAAGCTCACATGGGGAGAGGAAGGTGCTCCCCTAGCTGTGCTCCCCTAGCTGTGCTCCCCTAGCTGTGCTCTCCTAGCTGTGCTCTCCTAGCTGTGCTCTCCTAGCTGTGCTCTCCTAGCTGTGCTCCCCTAGCTGTGCTCCAATAGCTGTGCTCTCCTAGCTGTGCTCTCCTAGCTGTGCTCCCCTAGCTGTGCTCTCCTAGCTGTGCTCTCCTAGCTGTGCTCTCCTAGCTGTGCTCCCCTAGCTGTGCTCTCCTAGCTGTGCTCCCCTAGCTGTGCTCTCCTAGCTGTGCTCTCCTAGCTGTGCTCCCCTAGCTGTGCTCTCCTAGCTGTGCTCTCCTAGCTGTGCTCCCCTAGCTGTGCTCTCCTAGCTGTGCTCCCCTATCTGTGTTCCCCTAGCTGTGCTCTCCTAGCTGTGCTCTCCTAGCTGTGTTCCCCTAGTTGTGCTCCCCTAGCTGTGCTCTCCTAGCTGTGCTCTCCTAGTTGTTCTCCCCCTAGCTGTGCTCCCCTAGCTGTGCTCTCCTAGCTGTGCTCTCCTAGCTGTGCTCTCCTAGCTGTGCTCCCCTAGCTGTGCTCCCCTAGCTGTGCTCTCCTAGTTGTGCTCTCCTAGCTGTGCTCTCCTAGCTGTGCTCTCCTAGCTGTGCTCTCCTAGTTGTGCTCTCCTAGCTGTGCTCTCCTAGCTGTGCTCTCCTAGTTGTGCTCCCCTAGCTGTGCTCTCCTAGCTGTGCTCTCCTAGTTGTGCTCCCCTAGCTGTGCTCCCCTAGCTGTGCTCTCCTAGCTGTGCTCTCCTAGCTGTGCTCTCCTAGTTGTGCTCCCCTAGCTGTGCTCTCCTAGCTGTGCTCTCCTAGCTGTGCTCTCCTAGCTGTGCTCCCCTAGCTGTGCTCTCCTAGCTGTGCTCCCCTAGCTGTGCTCTCCTAGCTGTGCTCTCCTAGCTGTGCTCTCCTAGCTGTGCTCTCCTAGCTGTGCTCCCCTAGCTGTGCTCTCCTAGCTGTGCTCTCCTAGCTGTGCTCTCCTAGCTGTGCTCTCCTAGTTGTGCTCCCCTAGCTGTGCTCTCCTAGCTGTGCTCTCCTAGCTGTGCTCTCCTAGCTGTGCTCCCCTAGCTGTGCTCTCCTAGCTGTGCTCCCCCTAGCTGTGCTCTCCTAGCTGTGCTCCCCTAGCTGTGCTCTCCTAGCTGTGCTCTCCTAGCTGTGCTCTCCTGGCTGTGCTCTCCTAGCTGTGCTCTCCTAGCTGTGTTCCCCCAGCTGTGCTCTCCTAACTGTGCTCTCCTAGTTGTGCTCCCCTAGCTGTGCTCCCCCTAGCTGTGCTCCCCCTAGCTGTGCTCTCCTAGCTGTGCTCCCCCTAGCTGTGCTCTCCTAGCTGTGCTCCCCTAGCTGTGCTCCCCTAACTGTGCTCTCCTAGTTGTGCTCCCCTAGCTGTGCTCTCCTAGCTGTGCTCCCCTAGCTGTGCTCTCCTAGTTGTGCTCCCCTAGCTGTGCTCCCCCTAGCTGTGCTCCCCCTAGCTGTGCTCTCCTAGCTGTGCTCCCCCTAGCTGTGCTCTCCTAGCTGTGCTCCCCCTAGCTGTGCTCCCCCTAGCTGCGCTCCCCCTAGCTGTGCTCCCCTAGCTGTGCTCTCCTAGCTGTGCTCCCCTAGTTGTGCTCTCCTAGCTGTGCTCCCCTAGTTGTGTTCCCCTAGCTGTGCTCCCCTAGCTGTGCTCTCCTAGCTGTGCTCTCCTAGCTGTGCTCTCCTAGCTGTGCTCCCCTAGTTGTGTTCCCCTAGCTGTGCTCTCCTAGCTGTGCTCCCCTAGCTGTGCTCTCCTAGCTGTGCTCTCCTAGCTGTGCTCTCCTAGCTGTGCTCCCCTAGCTGTGCTCCCCTAGCTGTGCTCTCCTAGCTGTGCTCTCCTAGCTGTGCTCCCCTAGCTGTGCTCTCCTAGCTGTGCTCCCCTAGCTGTGCTCTCCTAGCTGTGTTCCCCTAGTTGTGCTCTCCTAGCTGTGCTCTCCTAGCTGTGCTCCCCTAGTTGTGTTCCCCTAGCTGTGCTCTCCTAGCTGTGCTCTCCTAGCTGTGCTCTCCTAGCTGTGCTCTCCAAGCTGTGCTCCCCTAGTTGTGTTCCCCTAGCTGTGCTCTCCTAGCTGTGCTCTCCTAGCTGTGCTATCCTAGCTGTGCTCCCCTAGTTGTGTTCCCCTAGCTGTGCTCTCCTAGCTGTGCTCTCCTAGCTGTGCTCTCCTAGTTGTGTTCCCCTAGCTGTGCTT
>NC_091212.1:5977827-5980327 GCF_040958095.1 Procambarus clarkii | reverse complement strand
ACTATTGTGGTGCTCTGTACTCTGTACGCTTTTGTAATGCCTCTATTACCTTTGTAATGTACTGTAATGTCTCTATTACCTTTGTAATGTACTGTAATGTCTCTATTACCTTTGTAATGTACTGTAATGTCTATTACTTTTGTAATGTACTGTAATGCCTCTATTACCTTTGTAATGTACTGTAATGTCTCTATTACCTTTGTAATGTACTGTAATGTCTCTATTACCTTTGTAATGTACTGTAATGTCTCTATTACCTTTGTAATGTACTGTAATGTCTCTATTACCTTTGTAATGTACTGTAATGCCTCTATTACCTTTGTAATGTACTGTAATGTCTCTATTATCTTTGTAATGTACTGTAATGTCTCTATTACCTTTGTAATGTACTGTAATGCCTCTATTACCTTTGTAATGTACTGTAATGTCTCTATTACCTTTGTAATGTACTGTAATGTCTCTATTACCTTTGTAATGTACTGTAATGCCTCTATTACCTTTGTAATGTACTGTAATGTCTCTATTACCTTTGTAATGTACTGTAATGTCTCTATTACCTTTGTAATGTACTGTAATGTCTCTATTACCTTTGTAATGTACTGTAATGTCTCTATTACCTTTGTAATGTACTGTAATGTCTCTATTACCTTTGTAATGTACTGTAATGTCTCTATTACCTTTGAATTGTACTGTAATGCCTCTGTACTGTACTGTTCATGTACTCTTTTCACACGCCCTGTAAAAAAAGCCATATTAGTACATTTGTACATTTACATTTGTAAATGTACTTTAGCACATTTTGTACACCACATGGACCTTTTCTAGGTGTGCATCAGTACATATGTTGTACTGCCATCCACAGTAATTACAGGTACTATCAGGCTGGCTGATACGTTCATATTACGGTGCTTGTAGCCTCATTAAGACCACCGGAATTTTAACGTTCAAAATTGTGACACAACTCAAGTGTGAGGACAGACTGAAGCCTAAAATCCTACCTAACCTAACCTAACTTAACCTACCTAACCTAACCTACATAACCTAACCTAACCTAACCTAACCTAACCTAACCTAACCTAACCTAACCTAACCTAACCTAACCTACATAACCTAACCTAACCTAACCTACCTAACCTAACCTAACCTAACCTAACCTACCTAACCTAACCTAACCTACCTAACCTAACCTAACCTACCCTAACCTAACCTAACCTAACCTAACCTACCTAACCTAACCTAACCTAACCTAACCTAACCTAACCTACCTAACCTAACCTAACCTAACCTAACCTACCTAACCTAACCTAACCTACCTAACCTAACCTAACCTACCCTAACCTAACCTAACCTAACCTACCTAACCTAACCTAACCTAACCTAACCTAACCTAACCTAACCTACCTAACCTAACCTAACCTAACCTAACCTACCTAACCTAACCTACCTAACCTAACCTAACCTAACCTAACCTAACCTACCTAACCTAACCTAACCTAACCATCTATCAACTTCCTGTACTTGTATTTTTGTCTCGTTAATACGTAACAAAACACATGGTAAACAAAACAAAATACAAATCATTCGTAGTAATACAAACTATACCTATATACAACATACAGCAGTATGCCTATACGAGAATATACAGCCTATAAAAGCAGTGTGCCTATACGAGAATATACAGCCTATAAAAGCAGTATGCCTATACGAGAATATACAGCCTATAAAAGCAGTGTGCCTATACGAGAATATACAGCCTATAAAAGCAGTATGCCTATACGAGAATATACAGCCTATAAAAGCAGTGTGTGCCTATACGAGAATATACAGCCTATAAAAGCAGTATGCCTATACGAGAATATACAGCCTATAAAAGCAGTATGCCTATACGAGAATATACAGCCTATAAAAGCAGTATGCCTATACGAGAATATACAGCCTATAAAAGCAGTATGCCTATACGAGAATATACAGCCTATAAAAGCAGTATGCCTATACGAGAATATACAGCCTATAAAAGCAGTATGCCTATACGAGAATATACAGCCTATAAAAGCAGTATGCCTATACGAGAATATACAGCCTATAAAAGCAGTATGCCTATAAGAGAATATACAGCCTATAAAAGCAGTATGCCTATACGAGAATATACAGCCTATAAAAGCAGTGTGCCTATACGAGAATATACAGCCTATAAAAGCAGTATGCCTATACGAGAATATACAGCCTATAAAAGCAGTGTGCCTATACGAGAATATACAGCCTATAAAAGCAGTATGCCTATACGAGAATATACAGCCTATAAAAGCAGTATGCCTATACGAGAATATACAGCCTATAAAAGCAGTATGCCTATACGAGAATATACAGCCTATAAAAGCAGTGTGCCTATACGAGAATATACAGCCTATAAAAGCAGTATGCCTATACGAGAATATACAGCCTATAAAAGCAGTGTGCCTATACGAGAATATACAGCCTATAAAAGCAGTATGCCTATACG
>NC_091212.1:5965327-5972827 GCF_040958095.1 Procambarus clarkii | reverse complement strand
GAAATGTAAATGTGATGAGAAATGTAAATGTGATGAGGAATGTAAATGTGATGAGAAATGTAAATGTGATGAGAAATGTAAATGTGATGAGAAATGTAAATGTGATGAGAAATGTAAATGTGATGAGAAATGTAAATGTGATGAGAAATGTAAATGTGATGAGAAATGTAAATGTGATGAGAAATGTAAATGTGATGAGAAATGTAAATGTGATGAGAAATGTAAATGTGATGAGAAATGTAAATGTGATGAGAAATGTAAATGTGATGAGAAATGTAAATGTGATGAGGAATGTAAATGTGATGAGAAATGTAAATGTGATGAGAAATGTAAATGTGATGAGGAATGTAAATGTGATGAGAAATGTAAATGTGATGAGAAATGTAAATGTGATGAGAAATGTAAATGTGATGAGAAATGTAAATGTGATGAGAAATGTAAATGTGATGAGAAATGTAAATATGATGAGGAAAACCAGTTAAGCGTGTCACTGCATTGAAGTGATGATGCTTGAATCCTGGGGCGTAAGAGCAGTGTCTCGACCTTTGAGCTCAACTAGGTGAGTACAACTGAGCACACACACACACACACACACACACATACACACACACACACACACACACACACACACACACACACACACACCAGTTGATTGACAGTTGAGAGGCAGGACCAAAGAACCAGAGCTCAATCCCCCCACAAGCACAAATAGATGAGTACAAATAGGTGAGTACAGGTTAACATCATTATTTAAGAAAGCAAGATAGCTAAGATAGCTTACCAAGAAACTAAGGTAAGATAGCCGTCAAAACAACTAAGCAAAATCGAAACCTGCCAGGATAAGCAAAAGAATCCTTAGTGGACACCATCTTGGGCGGGTATTACCTTGGTAGATGGTAGATACTTGGTAGATGGTAGATACTTGGTAGATTACCTTCCTTGGTAGACACAGTCTTCCTCGAGTGAGAAAATCCAACTCAATCATGGAAACTAAGAATTCAGACTGGCTAGAGGAGATGCGAGAGACAGTTCCGTACCCTGGGACAGATGAGAAACATATATGAGAAACAGGTATGGTCTCAGGAAAAGGGTTTCTAACGACCTTTCGTCTTAGCTAACGTGAGAAAAAATCGTTCTTTTCAAGCCATTTATGATATATGGCGGAGAATACTGCTGTGTGTACTCCTTCCCTTTCATGGTGGGGGCGAGGCGTCCCAACTTGAGGGAAGGGAACTATCAGGGGGAAAGCGCCAAGCCATTACGACTATATAGCACATGGATAAGGATAAGGATGGGACGAGGGGGAAGGAATGGTGTCCAACTTCTTGGACGGTCGGGGATTGAACGCTGCCGTGCATGAAGTAAGACCGTTGCTCTACCGTCCAGTCCAAGTGGTTGGGTCCAACTTGAGGGAACAGATACCTAGATCTTATTGAGATTCTTGAGAAGATTTCGGGGCTTAGCGTCCCCGCGGCCCGGTCCTCGACCAGGCCTCCTTTTTGTTTTACACATTCCCAAGAAGCAGCCCGTAGCAGCTGTCTAACTCCCAGGTACCTATCTACTGCTAGGTGAACAGGGGACATCAGGGTGAAACTCTGCCCATTTGTTTCCGTTTTCACCGGGGATCGATCCCGGAACCTCAGGACTACGAACCCCGAGCGCTGTCCACTCAGCTGTCAGGCCCCTATACGGGATACAAAGACAGCAAAACATCTATTTAACTTTGGACTGTCTCAAAGAGCATAGACCGAAGGTAAGCCAAACCAGGTGATGCACAGTACAGTGTATGAAGTGCAGGATCCCCCCCTCTCCCCCCCCATAAATAGGGGATCTTGATACAAAAAATCTTAGTCTGTCTACTATCCTCTACCAAAATGAGACAAGCCAACTGCCTTCCGGGTGGCAGGAATAAGCAATCTCCCTGGACACACACACGTAGGTGGCAGCGCTTCAAGGTTATCTTGAGGTTATCTTGAGATGATTTCGGGGCTTTTTAGTGTCCCCGCGGCCCGGTCCTCGACCAGGCCTCCACCCCCAGGAAGCAGCCCGTGACAGCTGACTAACACCCAGGTACCTATTTTACTGCTAGGTAACAGGGGCATAGGGTGAAAGACACTCTGCCCATTGTTTCTCGCCGCCGCCCGGGATCAAACCCAGGACCACAGGATCACAAGTCCAGCGTGCTGTCTGCTCGGCCGACCGGCTCCCTCCCTCCAAACACACACCGAAACTACGACGTTGGTACAACGTTCGAACAAGTTTTAACACCTCCTAACCAGTTATAACAACCAATATAGCAAGTTGTAATGACATTTTAATACGTCATAAACACGTTAAGCCAAGATGTAACAACTTTATTACAAGTTGTAACAAGCGGAAAATAGAGACAGTTTCGGTTTGTGTTTCCAGGGCTGCATTTTCCTCTCAAGGTAGGAGAGGGAAAGTTGTAGTAAGAAAGAGCAGTTAGCAATCACCACATAACAAAGCAACTATGTTGCAGAGACTCAGAACTTGTATTGAGAGGTCAGAGGCAATGGCTAGAGGAGTCCCACACTAACCGAGAGTCAGAGGAAACTGTTGCCTGGAGCCAGGCAGAGTACGGCGGGCCAGGCAATGGCTAGAGGAGTCCCACACTAACCGAGAGTCAGAGGAAACTGTTGCGTGGAGCCAGGCAGAGTACGGCGGGCCAGGCAAGCACCGGGGGTGGACATGATGGACGAGAGAGGTAAGGAACACGCTGCGATACAAGGCAGGTACCCTTCATGTTTGCCTACTCCCTTGTACACCCAAGTTATTTATGTCATACCTCCTCCTCGCTGATGAGCAACTACACGCCCCTCACCCAACCTATCGTGAACCACAATGGCAGCATCTGGCCGGGTGACACGAGCGAGCCGGATACGGTATCGTGAGAACCGCAGGAGACCGCTCAAGCGGAACACGACCCGTGGAAAGACTGGAGCACAAGCGGGATGAGCACTCCGGACGATACAGTAAAATAGGTACCTGGGTGTTAGTCAGCTGTCACGGGCTGCTTCCTGGGGGTGGAGGCCTGGTCGAGGACCGGGCCGCGGGGACACTAAAGCCTCGAAATCATCTCAAGATAACCTCAAGATACTTCGATACCCCGCCGGCGCTAAGGGGCTATACCAAGTACCGGAGCGGCCAAGACACGCACCCGTTGGGGAGCAGCGGTGCTCTTACTCCGCCTGAGATGTGTGTGCACGCTACGGGGATATAGGGGGCGTCGCACCCGGGTACAGGGGCACACGGTACCACCGCCCCTTACAACCAACAACCAGTTGTAGGGGTTGTGGTTGTACAGGCGTAGTTGTAGGAGCCGTGGTTGTGGTGAGAGAGCGGGTCAGTGTGCAGCAGCCCAGCAGAGCTATTAAGCGGCCAGCGAGGAATTACCCGGGAGTGGTAATTAATTACCTGTCGCCCCCCCCCCACACCACACCTCCCACACCTCCCACTCCACACCCGCCACCTCCACACCCGTGTTTTTCTCTATCAAATTTCAATCCAATATTAATGTAATTCCGCCATAACATTCCGCCACTCAGAAAACATTCTGATTATTGGTTAATATCTTGCCTTAAAAAGAAAAGTTTTGTCTTCCTTTAACGCGGGTACAAAAGTCGAGTTTTGTTTCTTGTTACCAGACACAGAGCCTTACTCTAATAGTTCCCCCTGGAACACCATCCGCCGGTCACTTTACAACCAATTACTGCTGGGTGAATAGTGACTAGAGAACCAGTCAAACCTTGACCAGAGAACAAGTGCTTCACTGACGACTGGTGTTCGAACCACAACGCTGTAAATGCTTCACCCACGGACTACAAATACAAATAATATTGACCAGACCACACACTAGAAGGTGAAGGGAAGACGACGTTTCGGTCCGTCCTGGACCATTCTCACAATCGACTTGAGAATGGTCCAGGACGGAGCGAAACGTTCTCGTCCCTTCACCTTCTAGTGTGTGGTCTGGTCAACATACTTCAGCCACGTTAACTCATCGCCTGAATACAAATAATCGCCAACAGAACCTAAACACCTAACCTAACCTAACCTAACCTAACCTAACCTAACCTAACCTAACCTAAACACCTAACCTAACCTAACCTAACCTATGCCTAAATATGTACAATACCATAATATAAAATAATATTAATTTATATTTGAGAAAATTCCTGTTATGAATGAACAGCATGTTACAATTGATGAATGCGTCTTTGAATGACGAAAGAAATGAACACAATAGTATTATTAAAGCCGGGAACATAGCTCCCTGAAGAGCCGTAATGATAGATATTGTGTCTTCACCACACACACCTCTTGACACTCGCGGCTGTCATAACTTGAGTTATGACACTTGCAGTGTCAATAAACATCATTACAACCCACCACTTAAAAGAGCTGGGGCGGGGAAGGGAAGAGCTGGCAGCTCTGTAAACGAGAGCTGGCCGGCTCTCTCCCTTCCTTTAGCTCTTAACTGTGAAATATTAATGAAAAGGTTTCTTGAACATTTTCTGGCGCCCGAGTCAGCGCCGGGAGGGTTGAACGCGTTCAACACTTTTATATACAACGTCGCCAGCTTGCACGATGATTGCAAGCCATTGAAGCGTAACCGTTATACGACTTTGCTACTCACCCAGGCGGATAACTCGCAGTGAAGGAATTCTGGGATGAAAGTAAAGATTGGACTACACATAGAGAGGCATCTGCTGCCTTGATGACAATCTGTGTAACGCAGGCTTACTGTCCCCGCTCCTTCAGCCCGTTTGAAGTTACGATCATCAGTTACAAGGAAGAGATATTAAACCATTCAAAAATACACTTATCAGATGCGCCGGTTCCGGCTCTTGCCACTGTGGACCTTCGAAAATGACGGCGGATTGAGGTCGTTCACCCGTGACTGTCTCTCCTACACTTCAGGAGGTGTCCCGGGCTCCGCCGGGTATTCCTGCCACAGGTGAGGAGCAGTCTGAGGGAGGCCTTGGAGGTTTGTGTCGTGGTAATATTATTGTGTTCCAGTACCCTGCGGGGCACGGGAGACATCTCCCGTCACGCAGGGTGCAGTCGCACCTCCACAGATCTCCAGTATCAGCTCTTGATACTGGTAATGGCTCAAAAGGGCCACCAGTTACGGGCTATTCATGCCCGTGCCACCTCTTGGGTGGCTTAATCTTTATCAATCAATCAATCTACCCTGAAGGCCATTGGCCTCCCTGTGGTCATGAAGGGTTGTTGTTGTTTAAGATTCAGCTACTGGGAAGAAAAAGTTCCAAGTAGCACGGGCTATGGCGAGCCCCGTAGTGGACTTACCTGGCACAGCAGCGGGGCGGGTGACGGGGTTATTACTTGTATATGTATGGCAGTGATGGTGAACTGTGCTTTTACCACTTGAACCATGCTACGTCCAAACCATGGGCACCACGTCCAACCCCCAGCACTACGTCCAAACCATAGGCACCACGTCCAACACCCATCACCACATCCAACCCCCAGCACTACGTCCACTACCATAGGCACCACGTCCAACACCCAGCACCACGTCCAACCCCCAGCACCACGTCCAAACCATAGGCACCACGTCCAACACCCATCACCACGTCCAACCCCCAGCACTACGTCCACTACCATAGGCACCACGTCCAACACCCAGCACCACGTCCAACCCCCAGCACCACGTCCAACCCCCAGCACCACGTCCAACCCCCAGCACCACGTCCAACCCCCAGCACCACGTCCAACCCCCAGCACCACGTCCAACCCCCAGCACCACGTTCAACACCCAGCACCACGTCCAACCCCCAGCACCACGTCCAACACCCAGCACTACGTCCAACCCCCAGCACTACGTCCAACCCCCAGCACCACGTCCAACACCATAAAAAACTATATGTAATTATAATATCTTTAAAGACATTCCTGATGCACTTTCAGAGCATCAAACTAAGACTTATAAACCCGCAGGCCAGTTAACACCATACTTCCCGCAGGTGTTTAACATTAATATGTGTATATTTCCTGACACATGTTGACACTTTCCTGCCTAAAAGAAATGTAAATTAAAGTGACCAGTCTTGGGTGTCGCGGCTGCTTTATTCAGCTGTCTCTGACGAATATATTGGCCGGGATTCGCGCGCAAAAAAATGAATACATAATTTTCCTAGGCTGGGAATTTTTACCTAGAATAGGAATTTTTACCTAGGCTGGGAATTTTTACCTAGGCTGGGGATTTGTGCCTAGGCTGGGAATTTTGTACCTAGGCTGGGGATTTATACCTAGGCTAGGAATTTTTACCTAGGCTGGGAATTTATACCTAGGCTGGGTATTTTTACCTAGGCTGAGGATTTGTGCCTAGGCTGGGGATTTGTGCCTAGGTTGGGAATTTTGTACCTAGGCTGGGAATTTATACCTAGGCTAGGAATTTTTACCTATGCTGGGAATTTTTACCTATGCTGGGAATTTGTGCCTAGGCTGGGGATTTGTGCCTAGGCTGACGTGTAACTGAACCTATGCAGGAAGTCTTAGTTCTAATTCTGTTGAACACCTGTTACATCCATGGTTCAGAACCTAGAAAGTCTTCGTTCATGTTCAGTAGAACAGTTGAACCATGCAGAACAGGTGTTCAACAGAACATGAACAACGACTTCCTACGTACTGTTACATTAGAACGGTAGCCCCATTATCTACCCATTATAGGGCGCCATTATATCTGCCCATTATAGGGTAGATATAACATATATCGTGTTGTTATAACGTATAACGTCATAACAACAGGAATAACACACGCGGGTTGAACTTATACCAATTCCACGTTTAAAATCGGTCTGTGCTACAAGAGCTGAAGCCCAACCCCCAACCCCCCTATATATGACAGTAGACAAACACACCTATAGAGGGTCCTATATACCTAGCTTTTTACAGACATATTCAACCCTCTCAACCCAAACATATTCATATATTTAGCTTTTTCGACCATATTCAACCCTCTCGTTATCTTGAGATGATTTCGGGGCTTTTTAGTGTCCCCGCGGCCCAGTCCTCGACCAGGCCTCCACCCCCAGGAAGCAGAAATGGAATTCAATATTTATAAAGAAATGCAAAGTGCCGGTAGCACAGGCACTCAGTATAGTGTGGAGGAAGAGCTTGGACACGGGGGAGATACCAGATGCACTTAAAGTAGCAGACATAGCCTCTCTACACGAGGGAGGGAGCAAAGCATTGGCAAAAAATTATAGACCAGTTGCACTAACATCGCACATCATAAAAGTATTTGAGAGAGTGATTAGGAGTCAGGTCACCAATTTCATGGAGACCAATGACCTTCACAACCCAGGCCAACATGGATTTCGAGCGGGAAGATCGTGCCTCTCACAGCTACTTGAGCACTACGACAAAGTCACTGAGGCATTAGAAGAGAAACAGAATGCTGATGTGATATACACGGACTTCGCAAAGGCTTTCGATAAATGTGACCATGGCGTG